>NW_020799118.1:647963-679875 GCF_003259725.1 Athene cunicularia | reverse complement strand
AAAAAAAAAAAAAAAAAAAAAGTAACTTTTCAAATTTTACTGAAAAAAATAAAAGACTAAAATTGTCATTTTACATATGTGCCTTTTTCACTCCTGGTTACTCTTTCGGTAACAATGACCATGAGAAGAATCAGCAATCCTTATCTAGTCTAGGAATCAGAACTAGTTTTGATTCATTGCATATTTAAACTCTGTCATGGATTTTCTTCTCTCTGCTCAGCAAATATCTGACAAATCCTAAACTTAAGCATGATAACAAAATAGAACAAAGAAGATTTCTATTTACGAATCAACAGATTCTTCTGATTTTTCAGGAAATTTCAATTTTTCAGAGAGCAAGTGAAATTCATATTCACACAGCTGCTTCTTGATGCCATCATCCCCATCTCAGCCCAAACCCTGCTGCCAGCTGAGCCTTTGAAAAAGCTCTCTCAAACACTGCCCAGACAAAACTGTGCTCACAGCCAAGTTCTCTGGGCAGCCCATACATTGGTAGAACCCTAAAGTCACTAAGGTTTTGATTGCATTCACTGAGTGCCAACAAAATAATCCAGCGCAGATATTGATCAGGGCTATACTTACGCCAGCTACTACCCTTCCTTTTCCAGAGAAGGATTTTCACGCTTACCATAAAATCAAAAATGCAAAAGGACTGCTTCAAGCTGACATAATGGATGAGAGATGAAAAAATGAAGAGTAGACTGGAAGGGGAAAAAAGCAAGTAGGAAGGCAAGACTCTGAAACCAATGCATCCTTCTACAAATGTCCACTTCTTGAGTAAGGATATGATCAAGACTATGGCAAGATCATGTGCGAGCCTACTGTGTTACTGAGAAACAAAGTATTAAGTGGCAGTTCATTTCCAGTATTGCACTGATTCTATAATTTCCTTTCCCTACTTTGAACGATAATACCCAGGACAAGGCTAAAGGATGGATGTGGCCTAACAGCCATGACAAAACTGCGGGGAATGGAAAGTGCATGGTTGCAAGAAAACAAAACCAGCCATTTGTTTGTAGAAAATCAGAAATATTAAAAATTTGTTTCCTTCCACGTTACATCATTTCATTCAGGAGTGAAGTATTCAATGCTCTTCAAAGTGCCATTCAGATCATTGCCATTCAGACTGATTTATAACATTTACAATCACTGTTGTGCATCTGATTATTGTATGTGTTCACACGTGTATAAAACCTTTTTTTTTTTTTTTTTTGGGTCAAGGCTACAGCTTTTCACTGAAATAATTATACTAGACTGCTACTTCACATAATTCCCCTCCAGGTATAAGCTGGAGAGATAATGTTATTACTTTGGAATAACACTTAGAAGAACTGTACACTCAGGAGGGAAGAGCTGCTTCACTGTGATGAAACAGATAAATTGGCACTACTCTGGGTGCAATCAAGAGATATGATACTAAGTCTGCATCTATTACCATAGCATCAAAATCCTGTGATACCATCACTGTAGCAGCCCTCTGATGTAACTGTATTTCTAGATTGCAGATGGAAAAGCAAAATCAAAAGGCAAAAACTGCAATAGGATTTAAGAACCTGGAATAAGACTTAAATAGAATTTACATACTTGAATCTCAGGATGCAAACTTAAAAGCCCTACCTAAAGGAAAAAAAGAAAACCATACATACAAATAAAAAACTCCAACAACTAATTAATTAACCAAATAATTTAAAAGTCCTGTTACTGTCTAAATTTTTGCTGTAAGGTTCTTTGAGCCTGGTTGTGCATCAGGTTTGGGTTTTTCCATGGTGCTGAAGAGACTGCTCTCTATCCCACACCGAACTCCTGTTTTGAGCCATACTCTAGGTTTCCTATGCCTGTTGCTTCTTTCTCCCAGAAAAATGTTCAGAGCAATTTTCTAGCTCACCATGATCCAGCCCCAGCAACTGTGATAGCTGCTCGCAGACCGAGCCCCTCAGCCAGACCCCACCACTTCAATGGGTCAGTCCTTTAAACTACACGGAACCTAACCGGGACACAAGGGGCTATAAAACGAAGTGTTGTGCTGGTTTGGGCCTGAGAGAGTTAATTTTCTTCACAGTAGCTGAGAACAGCGCTGCTGACAGGGGATGTTTTCCTTACTGCTGAGCAGGGCTCACACAGGGCCGAGGCCCCTTCTGCTCCTCAGCCCACCCCACCCGCGAGGGGCTGGGGGTGCACCAGGGGCTGGGGGGACACAGCCGGGACGGCCGACCCCGACTGACCCAAGGGACATCCCAGCCCACGTGGCGTCGTGCTCAGCAGACCAAGCTGGGGCGGGAGGAAGGGGGGCACGCTGGAGCGATGGCCTTTGGCTGCCCGAGTCCCCGTGAGGCGTGATGGAGCCCGGCTGTCCTGGGGAGGGCTGAGCCCCCGCCTGCCCAGGGGAAGCGGGGATGAAGCCCTTGTTGTGCTTTGCTGGTGAGCACAGCTTTTGCTTTACACCTTAAACTCCCTTTTCTCAGCCCAGGAGTTTTCTCACTTTTAATCTTCTGAATCTCTCCCCCATTCCACTGGGGAGGCAAGCGAGCGAGCGGCTGCGTGGGGCTTCACTGCCAGTGGGGTTAAACCACGGCAAGTGTCAAAAAACATTTCAGTCTTCATGATTATAGCTCTTCGTCCAAAGACTGTTTATGTATTCAACCCACCAACTTGGGTATAAAATCCACACACAGCCTTTGGAACAGCAGCTCCAGCCTTCCACTCATCAAACCGCAGACCCCACGGGTGTCTCTCACTTGCTCTCCCCTTGCCTGCCCCAGTTTAGCTGGGTCTCTTCTCTAGAAAGTGAAGGTGTTCCTGGGGCTGCCCCATCACTCTCTTACAGCCATGCATGCAGTTCTCAGTAAGAACAGAAATACTGAGCCTCCTCATGCACATCCTCAAAATTCTTACTGAACTACTGAATGAAATTTGATCTCGCTGTGCGTGTCCCATTTCAAATGAAAAGAGGGACCTCAGTTTTGATGTCCACCTACAGGAGAGGATGTAATCACCACAGCTTTTCAAAAGAAGAACGTGCCTCCTGGCACCAAGATATTAATGTAAGTCGGACAAAAAAGAGCTGTGATTTGCAATCAACTGCCAGGCCCTGTCTCTCGGATGAGAGCGCTAACTTCTCTAGATAGGAATCGAAAGCACGTGTAGGGCTTGAGTCTCTCTTTTAGGCAGCAGGTGCATAAAAGACCTTCACTGCAGTGACTAATTTTTGTTGCTCCAGCTTAGCCTCTTTGAGGATTTAAGTCTATATGACCTTGCCCAGGTCACATAATACTTTCCCGCACAGCAAGAAGTAAAGGCTGACACCATAGTAACCCAAATCTCAGCCTGAAACCATGGTAACAGGATCATCTTGCTTCAGGCATGCTACCTTAGGTAGCAAGCACAATTTCAAAATATTCAAATTGAAATAAACTGCTTTCAAGCAAATCAATTTTCTGACACCGATTCCTTCAAAATTATTACAGCATAGATTTTCAAGATGGCCCGTAGCTCCTATTAGAACCTTTAAGGATGAACTCTTAAAAATGGGTGACCATTTATCTTCATGCTTTGAAGAAGAACGGGTAGTTAGAAAATTCTGTCCTAAAATTCCCTTGAAACAGTGGTACAGAAAGACACAATGGTTTCCATCTGTTCACCTGTGGATATTCTTAAAAGCCTTTTCTGTGAGTTTCTCCTTTAATATAGAAAAATGCTATAAAAAGTACCACCAGTTGCTCAGCCTAACCAAAATGAAGAAAAAAATAGGAAGAAAAAGCCTTTTTGCACTGACCAGCTCCTTTCATTTTCATCAATCTTAAGGTTATTTGTAGCACTAATAAGTGCAAGATTGCTGCTTTCAGTTTCATTAATTTTAAGGGTATTTGTAGAAATAACAAGTCCAAGATTTTCTCACAGAAATGTGATTTTCATGTGATGATTTTCCTTTAAGCTGCCAGCAACACCAAAAAAAAAAAAAAAGTAGCCTGACTCTTCAAGCTTTTCCGCAGGCTCTCTACAAATTTATGACTGATATGCCTACATTTTGTCTGGCATGAATAAAATAACATGAAGATCACAGTATGTTGTATCTCGTGGATAATCACAGAATCCTAACAGCACCACACAGAGGTTTCCTAAATGAAATGTGTGGTGAGATGTGTCAACACCAGCAAAGCAGCAAACGGGATAGAGGGAACACCACTGGTCAGACCTGAGTGGATATACGATTCTTTATAATCCCGTGGCTGTTTAAGTCGAGCGCAAAGATCATTTATATACGTTTAAGCAGTTCATAAACAGAAGAAACTGTTTAACATATTTTCTATACAGAACACAGTAAGAGTTCTCAGTAACTTAATGCCAGATTGGCTTATAAGGTATTTAACTGCCTGACTCCCACTGAATTATTACGGAACAGGTTGCCAGTAGGGGATGTCTTTTCCCAAAGATAGTTGGTTATGTTTTTAAGCAAGAGAGTTCCTTTTAGAAAACAATTTTTAAAAATCTCTACTGTAACTGTCAATATTTTATTATCCACATAAATGTCAAATCTTATTGCAAATATTACTATTTTATTGGCACTCATTTTCTGACAAGCTGTAACATATGTTAATTATGCATTGCATAGTATTTCTCTTAATTAATTACAGCCTTTCTTCTTGATGAATGTCCTTGGCTTCTCACATTGTTAGAAAGGGTAAATAGGAGCACACCACTTCACATTATACCATTCATTTTAAAAATATTTCTTCCATTCTTTCGCCTCTTTTTTTTATACTAAATAGCTCTACTGCACACAGCCTATACGCAGAGTCTAAAACAAATGCACAGAATACTTATCAGCAAAAACAATTTGTGTGGAGGAATACCTGTTATAAAGAAGTAGAAAAAGCTAACTTCAAATTCAAGCCCATTTTTCGGTACAGAAGTATGATTTGTCTGTGCAGTTTCATCAATGGCTAAAATACCTGAAAGCAAGACCCATCTAAACCAGTTATTTGGGGATTTTGGCAAAATAATTCTGCTCAGAAATAAGTAAATGAAAGTAAAGCTTTTTTTTTTTTTTTTTTTTTTTTTTTAAACCCTATTTCTTGTTTGCCTGAAGTGGACACCAAGCAGCCAGACAGATATCCAGTAAGGTCATTGGACTGAAGCCAACAGTAATATTAGAATCTGATTAAACCAGCTACAAAAATATCATTAATTTGGTAAGGTACTGGAAGAACTTATTTCCCTCGCAGACTTTAGTTCTATGCAAAAAAAAAAAAGAGAAAGAGCATCTTCAGCTGCATAGTACGTACTGATAAACTGGGATAAACCTGGATTGTGACCATGGGAAGTATATGCATACACAAAAGTAATTTTAGCGCATGTATGCACACATGCGCTCAAAACATAAACGTGACCTAGCTGTGGCCTGGCTCTTCAGCAGTCCATACACAACTGCAGCTGGATCTGCAGAAAAGCACTATATGCAAAGCAACTCGTTGCTATGGGTAGCATAAAGGGGTTCTCCTCAGCTGAAAGATGAATTTCAAAAATGTTTCTTCTTCTGAGCATTACACATTTATCCCTATTCTAAGGCCTACTGCAATTTCAGTGGTTTTAACAGACCTGTCAGCACTACTCTAGCCAACGACGGGAAATTACCAGGAGTATTTTATCCACCTTGTGTTACACACACCAGCCCACACTTTATGCCAGCTCCACTGATGGCGAATCCTGGGAAGCTTATCATTACATCAGCTCACATGGCTGGCATCGAGATGCCTAAACAGTGTAAGAAAACATTGTGACCTATCTATACATACCTATTAGTGGCTAAAACCCTTCAATCCCTCCAGTTCGAATGACATTATACTCATTTGAGCTCTTTTTATATCAAATTTATTTGCAGGTAGACATGAAACAAACCTGATGATTCTCTGGCAAACAAGGTGTTTCAAGCAGCAATGAATAGAAATTGCAATCTGACAGGTTAGCTCTTTTACTCAAGTTCTGAAGCTGCTATTATGGCTGGAAAAACATTTATGCAAACTGCTCAGAAATTCGCCTTGGTCTGCTGCCCATCCAATATCTTATTTCTCCGATGGAGTCTCATTTCAATGTAATCATATTCCCAGTAAAAATTGAATACTACGGGAATGGGAGATTTGACACAAGTTATTCAGTTCCAAATATACGAAACACTATTAGACCCGGCCATAGGGGTTTTGAGGAGGGAGTAGAGAATGTTTACTTGACTACATTTGAAATACATTTTAGGCGAACTTTCGCTTTTATAGTAAATATACCTGCTGATCCCTTTGCCACTTCCTTCTGTAGTAAACATGATCTGGTGGAAACATAAGGCTTATTTCAAATCCTAAAAGGTAATTAAAGCTGAGATAGTCAAAAAAAAAAAAAAAAAAATACCAATGGTTCCTCTGTGCCTTAAGGGAAGTTTTAATTAAAAGTCACAGGAGAATAATCTGCAAGAAACAAAAATGAGATGGCTGCTGCTAATTTGCCTGGGTCTCAAGCAGATAAACAGTAAATGTGCAACAACTAAAGTTGCTGTGATTTTGTTCATTTTAACACTTACTAGGAAAACTGTTCCCTCGTCGTCTTCCTCCTGAGTGCTTCTTGGCAATGCGAAACCTTTGCTCTCCCAGCGATGGAGCTGCCAAACTCCACCACAGAAAGTTTTCCTCTTCTCTAGCATATGCTGAGCCTTGGGTCCAGCATTACGCATTTCCACCAGACCGTCAATTCCTTTGGCATGAGGAAGGATTCCAGCTCATAGGCCACAAGTGTCTGTGGAAAAGCCTTGAAGCAACTGGGTACGGAAATCCCTTTTCCTCGGGTTAAACTGCCTGCTGAGGCTCTGCTCCGGCTACTGGACACAGTCCTGGGGTCTCAAGAAGTTCCACAGAAAACCGGCAGAGAACAGCCTTCACAGCTAAAGGAAGGGGGAGCATCGCCCCCTCTTTGCTCGCTCCACGTCCTCTGTCTTCAGTCAACAGCAACTTGCAACACACAAGGCTCACACAAGGGATAACAAATTTTGTCTGTCGGAGAAAGCAGCCAGCCGTACCCTGCCCCTGCTCCCATCTAAGCCCTCAGCTCGCCCTGATAACGCGGAATAGGGGTTTAACAGCGGACATCCACCTGCCCACCACAGGTCAACATCGAGAACTAAGGGAAGAACCGTTAACCTTTCTGCTCCGGGCCTGCCAGAGCTCTGCTAAGCGTTAGATCAAGAAACTTGGGATCTAGTCTTGGTTTCAGAAGTGCGGTATACTGTGTGCATACAGAATTACCAAAGCTACATTGATTTGCTAACTAGATTAATAACTGCCATGTATTTAATTTCTTTCCTCCAGAGGGCAAATTTCATCACAGGTGAAGAGTGATCATTCATATTTGCTCAGAGATCTTACCCTAACTTCATTCTAACCAACTGACATCATGGATAAAAATCTAGTAATTCAACCCCCTGTTCTTTTTCAAATTAATTTTAGTACTTTCTTCTCTGCATTCATGACAAAGAAAATCACATCTATTTTGGGTTTTCTTCTTGTTACACAAGTAAAAATCTCTACTCCCATTTATCTACACCCACAGTAATTTTGAATTTTAACAGGAGGGCAGCTCCACTTATAATTCAGACATTTCCAGCTAAAATGAGCAGAAAATCAGTTCTTCCCACAGTGCATGTTGAATTGTGCTATTATCCCACACACAGCAGGTGCCAATTTTTACAAAATCATGAAGTGTCACAATTATAAGCAGAATTACTTGTTAAAATTTAAGAAGCAGATAAATAGTAACGAGGAATGTTGATTATCCAACAAATATAGAAAAAAGGAAAAATATCTGTGTCTGATGAGACCGGTGTATTATTTTTTGTTCTAAGGGGCAAGATGTATTTCTTTAAAATGTAATGGTTGCTTTAGAATATTTTTTAAGACTATTATTTTAAGCATTTTTCAAGTTACCCATATAAGCATTTTTCCTCTGAAACATTTACAGACACTATCATTAACTATTGTGGCATTAAAAAACAGAGACGCTACATCCACTTTCACTACTTGGTAGCTATGATTTGAGAAACCTGAAAGGAAAATGAAGAGGCAGTGTCTGAAAAGTGGCTCTACCGTACTTTTCTATCTAGTTAGCTACTGTTCTTGCCTTCCAGCCATAAGACATCTTTCACGTGGAAAGCCCTGACCCCAGCGCTATCCAAACGGTGCAAAAGTGATAGAGACTTTTGAAAATATTGAAAATAAGGCAGGTGTGACTGAGCTAAAAGCCTTGCTCCTGCTTGTCTACTGTAACCACTGTCCAACTCATGAAACTACAGGTTTCCAGAGACATACGGGAATAAATGTGAAGATAGTCAGAAGTAGAAACCTTCTTCTTTCTTAGCAACATTAGTAAATCATGCCTCAAGTACTGTTATTCATTCAACACCCACACAAAACGAATCAACACAAGTGAGATGTTACATCAATAGAATCATCCCACCAAGTACCTGCCCTACAACAGCTGCCACAAGCTTGATTCTCCTGCCCTGCCTCCACTTGCATCGCTCTCCCCTAGTCCTTCAGCTCTAACGGGAGGGTCCAGCCTGGCAGTAAAATCTCCGTCCCTGTGCAGATACTGCTGACTTGACTGAAATCTCATATATCCGTCTTAGGGCTGTGATTAGATGCAAGCACATTAATACTGCCACCGAAGTCTGCAAGAATGCTCTAATGCCAAAGTTATCACAGTGCCTCACTCCTTAACCTCGCTGCCGCTACCAGCAGTCACCTTCTGTAAGCGGGGGCAACAGATCTCCACCGTACCACGTTTTGGCTGTCCCCGCTATTCCCAGCAGAAACACAAGGAAGAGCTCTCCCCACATTTCCACTCGCAGCTGAGTTCTGTTCAGAACAAGACTGTTTTGGTGAAGTCAGGCCCCTCCCCTTCCGTCATCTGAATTTTATGAGATCCTAGTCTGTACCTGAAAATTTTGTTAGCCTCAAACCCCACTGCATTTCATGCCACGAAGTTTTACTCTTTGTATTACTTATAGGTGGCGTTAATGCAGTCTATGTCCCTGTTTTAAAAAAGTGCATTTCCTAACATCAACTAAAAAATCAGGTGCTAGAAAATAATACTGTTGTGAAAATTATACCGAATATAACACGCTTAAACCCTTCCTGATCCACTACTTTTCATTGTAAACCCACTGTATATGCTAGAAACTGTTAATCTAATACTTTGGCAATTATCAAGGCTAAATGACGTGAAGGTCATTTTGGCACACTTAATCACCGTGAGTTTAGTGCAGGAGCTGGCACAGTGTCACAGAACAAAGTCTTATGTATGAACTGACATATGACTCAAAGACATTTTTTCTTCTGCAGAGAAAACATACAGAGACTTGTATAAGGGCCCCAGATGGTGAAATGGGCAAAAGAAAAAGGAGAGTACAAAATCCTCTATAGGATTTTTAACCATCCTCTCTGAAAGTAAACATGATATTTACAGGAACAGATAAAAAAAAAAAAAAAAAAAAAAGTCAGAGTGGAGCAGATCAGCAGTTCACTCCCCTGTTTTAGTTACTGGCTCTCAGATGCTTTCAGGGAACTCTGCAAAAACTGCCTTTTGGATACACAACCCCCAAGTGCTTATTTACAGACCATCATGCCCACTGAGGAAGACTTCTTTCTACCCTCTGTAAGAAGAGAACTGTTTTAATCCTGTAGTACACTGTAAAAGAACTCAAAAAGACAAACCCCATCCTGAGCTGAAATGGCTCAGGTTAAAATAGGTTTTAAATAATAGTTTAGCTCATTTTTGTGCAGTCAAGTTTGAAAAATTCTGCAAGATTCAAGAACAGGAGACATTATGCAAATATAGTCTTCGTGTCAACATTTTAAATGGATGGCCATGTATTTAATATGCAAAAACTCTGAAACTACATTTTCCAGTATGGGTGCAGCGTAAACAAGCCTGCTAACCGGTTTCCTTTTTAACCAAGAGATGGAGACCTGATGTTGGATGAGGACCAGACAAAACCCAACTGCTCAGCGATACGTGAATTTGCCAACACAGAACTGCAGCTTCCCATATGAATTGCAGGCAAAACAATACACGGTGCGCAGAGTATACCCACCACACTGACGTTTAGATGCCTGCCTTTAACACTTTGAGATAAATAATTGTGGTGGGTTGGCCCCAGTTGGCAGCCAAGCACCCACCCAGCTGTTCAGTCACTCCCCCATCTCCCTGCAGTACAGGGGAGAAACCGGGAGGAATGAGAGCGAGAAAACTCATGGGCTGGAATAAAGACAAGGAAATCACTCACCAGTTACTGTCGCAAGCAAAACGCACTCACCTTGCAGAATTTGACTTAATTTATTACCAATTAACATAAATTATCTCTCCCCCTTCTTATCACCGCAGGTTACGCTCCATCCCCAAGTGTATACTTTCATCTCTCAAGTATACATCTGCCATTGTTACACAGTTCATATTTTTCCTGGAAGAGCAAAGCAAATCACTGAGCTTTCTGCTGTACCATGGTAATATCAATTTTTGTGGGTACCTTTGGGGGTTTTCTGTTTGTCCAGTCGTAGTCTGACAGGAACAGGAGAGGCAAATATCTTCAAGCGAAGAAATTTTAGAAATAGCCAGCTTATTCATATCTTTATAGACAGTGTGTAATGAATACATAAAGGCTGAAAGAATCTGACAGAAGTAGCAAACACGCTCCTGAAACTGGAAAGACAGTGAAGAAGGAAGGCTTCTGGTCTACCAGAGCTGATACCTTAATTAGGCAATTACAACTATTAAACATTGACAAAGCTCCAGGCCTAGATGAATTACAACCAAGAAATCTGTAGAAAAGTGGTAAGGGGAGAAGGAAAGCCCTCGGCAGGATTTGTGATAACTTACTAAGTTAGGAGGGGAGTATAAGAGAACTAGAGGAGCAGTTAATGTAATTCTCTTTACTTTAAAATGTTCCAAGACCCTAGAAAGCCCGAGCTTCTTAACCTGGACTCAGTTACGCAGAAAACTGAAAATTATTAAAGCAGATTCAGAAATGCATTACTTTGCAGACCATGATAGCAGGCTAAATACATAGAAAAAGGAAGTCAACAACAGACAAATTTACTTGATTTCTTTTAATGTTACCTACCTGGAGACAACAGCAATGTAACGGACAATTTATCCGGAACTTCACCAAAGCATCTGATACTGTGCCACAAAGCAGATCGATTTGAAAAGGTGGCGAGCATGTTTTTTTAGAAGAACTGACAAAACAAATTCAAATAGATTCAAAGGCTTGTATCAGAATGAAACGGGCCAGCTGTTGAGAAGAGAACTAGAGCTGCTGGGAACCTTACAACTGACAGGTTTAGATTATTTTCTAGAGCTGTGACCTTGGAAATGTTATGTTCGAAATTATTACTTTTGCTGATGACACACAATCTCTAAGGCAACGAAAATATTGGAGAAAAAGCAAACAACTTCAAAACGACCTGGAAAATTTACATTTATTGTCTTATTCATGGCTCACATGCTCCACTAGGACACAGTAAAAGCCGGTACCTGAAGTAATTCTACAATACTGGAAAGTGACCGCAGAGAATCCATGTAAGTGGGAAACAAGAAAGTATTGTGCTTAACACCAAAAAAAATCTTCAAATTATAGAGAAAAGCAAGCACATAGCGGGGTATTTACCTTGAAAAATATACAGAAAAGTGGAAATTATTCTAGAAATGCACAATGGGACATCATTTAAGATCATAGTCATATTGAGTAATGACCAAGAAAGTCACTGAGCAACTTAACTTCCTCGTTCCAGTGTTGGCTGATCAATCTCTAAAAATATAATACAACTTAGACCAAATCCTCATGAATACTGTGTCTTCTGGACTTTAAAGGTTTGTGAATTCTGTCCAGAAACGAACCAACCTCCAGACTCTAAACTGTAATCACTAATACTTCTATACTTGGATGAAAATTATAATTATTAAATTACATGCTGTTGAATTTTAATTTTTTTTAAAAAAAGGTCTCATATTTGGCTTGATTCTAAACTGAGCTACAACTTTGGGAAGAGAGTTTTTAGTTTTGTCCAAATTGCACGGAGATGAGATGACATGAGAGAGAAATAAGAGAGAGAAAAGAACAGATTTAAATCTTTAGCACCACTTAGCTTAGAAGAAATTTAAAAATTACAGAGAAGATAATTTCTTAGGATTACTGAAGAGAAAGCAAGAAATTGATCTAAAAAAACTGTCTGTGACTGGAACTAATACAGAAAAAAAAAAAAAACAAAACGGCAGCTCTTCTATTGTAGTATAATAGAGTATCCGTCCTTTAAATAAATCCAGCATGAGAATAAATGAGGAACAGTGAATTTAAGATGAGGCTGTGTTTGTGGCTGGAGGAGGAGGAAGATTGGGTTTGGGGATTAAAAAAATGAAGGTATATAAACTAATCTGTTTCTCTGGGGGAAAAGTCATGCTTTGATGAATCAATAATTTTATCTTGTCCTATAAAGATATTCCTGTATGTTTCTAATTTTTATATGTCAAGACAATAGGATTTCCTGCCAAAGCATCACAGAAAACAGCCAGTTAGCTGATCTGAATGGCCCGAGGCACAGCCCCTGACTGTGAAACGAGGAATTCATTAACTGCTAGTAAAAGGTTTCAGTCAAAAACATTTTAGGGACGATTTTGGATTACTGGATTTTCAGCTTTGCACATATAATTGTATCTTTCATGTTGAGGAAAATCTTGTGCCATTCAACTTGGATTCACTCAATAATTGCCGTGTATCAGAGTGGACAATCGGAAGGGAAGGCTTAACCTTCAGCAGACACCATTAGCATCCAAGTGGCAGCATATGTTAACTTTTGCTTTTATGTGACTATACAGGTTGTGTATGTGAGTCTGCTGATTTTACTGCTTATGTCCTCACCTTCATTAGTAAAGCTTACAGTGATAATTTTGGCAGAGCTCTTGCCTAATGACTTTCAAATATAATTAAAAACATATTTTGATATAAACTGTATTGCCAAAGTCAAATATATACCAGCTAAGTGAAATTAACCTTCAAGTGATACTTGAATAACAGTAAACCACAAGGGTATGTAAGAGATTAGATATACTGTAGTTTAATTATGTTACAATAATTCACCTCATTAATCTCCTAGGAAACAATAACCACAACAGTTAAACACTGTAATTAACAAACCCTATTTCAAACTTAATTTTCATTTTATACGACTTTGCAATATTATCCAGTGCAATTATATAAAAGACAAACAAAAGATAAAGCAAATATTAAGTTCTCCGGAGAAGACATCAAAAATATCCTCACCTCTTCAACCTGTGACAGGAAAGAAACAAGGCCAGTACTGCTCTGATTTATTTCTGTCCCATATGCCACACTGGTTTCACTTCATCTGCAGATAATCTCAGGATCTATCAATTCACAGCTTCTGCTAGGTCACAAGTACTCTGTGGATATTTCTGGTTCTCTCTGTCGTCAACATTCCTAATTCAAATAGCAATTCCCTGTGAGGACTACCAGTTTGGATAACACACTGTACGCTTAATGATGGTGATTTAACGTGCATTTGGGGGTTTTGCCCTTATGTTGGACTACACATCCGTTTTTAAAATTACATGCAGAAATAAATCTGTCTCTGTCACTGCACTTGCCAAAGGCCTTAAATTCCCCAACACTCCTTTAGCTACTCATAGTGTTAGAATTGCTATCGCAGGCACCGAAAGGAGCGCACAGCAATCTTCATGGATCACAAGGTCCCACCAGATACACAGAGAACATTTCCCCACGCCTGCAGCGCTGCTGCCTCGGGGCGGTATGGGGAAGCTGCCAGGAATGCTGTGTGCTGGAAGACAGACAAAATGCACAAGAAAATCCTGTAGGTAAAAACATCCCTACATCATGAACACCCGAGGATTACTGCCTTGCACGGGGCTCTCGGGACTTGGTCAGGAATCAGAAATGTAATGGCACATAGAAAAGGAAACTGATCCGAACGAAGCACCTCGGAATCTCAAGGTAAGGCTGGTACCTTCAGCACTAACTCAGATGGCATCAACAGCAGAGAAACAGGTTCAGCACAGAGCGCCAGGAAAGCATCTCTCTGTCACATCAGCAACACGGAAACATCAGTTTCTTGGGGATCTTCTATTTGTTTGTAAGTAGAGTTCGTCTACTACTAACAGTTTCTTGGGAAAGTTAGTCTATAGTTAGTTAGTCTACTACCAACAGTTTCTTGGGGATCTTCTATTTGTTTGTAAGTAGAGTTCGTCTTTTTATCTAATGAGCTCACCCTCTAACTTCATCACAACTGCAGGTGTTTTCCATGTGGATTACGCCAGATATCACTTAGTGTACAGCTGTAAGTCAAAACCCCATTTTTAAAACTTTGTTTAGATTGTAATTGAATGAGGAATATAACGTGACATAAGAGGTAAAGCGTTTGTCTCGATGACTTTGATTTTAGCTTTTTAACAGGTGTCACTTTTATTCCACAAAACTTCCGTGAAACTACACTCTGATTACTTAGCTTCTGCTTTTTAACCTTTTTTTCTTTATAGCTCTCCAAGGAGAAAATGAGATATCTTTATAAAATCAGCGAGTAATAAACAAGAAGTTCATGTTCTTGCAGAACAAAAAATAACAGCACTGAGAAAACCATGTTCAAAAATATAAATGTCGCAGAGAGAATAAAACTCATTCATTTGTAACATTTTTCCATTAAAACAATGTAATAACTACTGAAGTTCAAATGATATACGAGTGTCTCCTTGAAGAAGATATTCTGTACATCTGATAAACTATAAATACGATAGAATGTACCTCAGGCAGAACAAGCACATCTTTGCGTGATCCTGGAAAATATATAGTATATATAAGGATGAGTTATGAAGGTGAACAAATTTAATATATCTAGTTGCCTGGTGGACACCCACAATTTGCAATTTAATCATCCACAAGTTATGGTGTGTTCATAATTGTATTAGACTTTGAAATAAGGCAATACTGGTTATATTAAGCTTAAAAAAATGGCCCACCTTTTCATGTTTATGATAATTTATAAAGGAAAAAGTAGTTACAAACAAGGTGAATTAAAGCATTAGAGAGCACTGAACAAAAAGACAGTATATTGCAGTCAGATTCCTGAATCCAAAACATAGAACAACTTTTTTATCACTGTCATCTTTTATACACTCCAGATTTATACAAGGAGAAAAACCCTAGTACTGTCATTCTTTAAGACTGGCAATATTTATTTTTTTTCTGCAAGAAATTCTTAAGAATATCAAGACTTTCAGAGTGAAAAAATTGATCAGACTTGAACCTCTACTTTACAAGTGGAGGCACAGGCATTACACCTACACACCCAGATCCTGGCAAAATTAGATTATATCAGAAACTATTTTATATAAAATAGTTTAAAAGTCACTGAACTAGATAGAGAAGGTTAACTTCATATTTGAGTGACCTAGATACTCGCCTGCAATAAAACACTGATTCTCTAGCTCTTTTTTTTTTTTTTTTTCAGTAAATATTTTATTACTTAGAAGAAAAATGAAGCATTTACTTCTAGAAAGATTGAGAGAAATCACACTATAATAATCTAGGCCAATGCACATTTTTAGAAGTAACAGACCTTGGTTCAAATCTCTACATTGAATTAAGCAGATACTTAAACATGATCCCCCTATTTTATACGAAGTAACACGGTGCTAGCAACAGACCGAAGGAGACCTTTCCTTCACGCCACATCTGACCATTTTGTGAGCAGGACGCTTCTCCTGGCTACGTGTTGGGAGACATGCCCTCCCCTCAGGCACATGAAAGTATCTCTTGCACATCCCCAGATTTCACAGAGAGATTTTGGTTAAAAGGAACAGCAGCAGTAGTCACTTTAAGGATCTCGACCTTCGTTTTCTTTGCTTTAGTCACAGATGCATTTGCTCTCTTCGGGGGAGGGAAAAGAACGCTATCAAACAGAATTCTTCATTCGAGTCAAAATTATATCTTTCAGACTTCTTGTGTTGTCAATAAAACTTATGAAGAAAACATTATTTCAGGTTGATTTGAACCAATTCTGTTTCCATTTTCAGCATTAAAACAGAGTCAAAAGAAGGAAAAAAAAAAAACCCAAACAAAAAACAGCATAAGAAAACATCATTCATGTAACAAAGTTCATGGGGCTCTGACTGTGTGTTCACAGGGGTGGAAAAAGGGGAGATGCAAAGGGCACCGAGGGCATCTTTCCATCTTTGTACTGCTTCTTGGGTTATTATTTTACCCTGAGGATCAATGTTGAACTGAAAGAGGATGAAAAGGAGAAACCTGCAGGATGGCAACAAATTGGCCTCATTCACAAAAAAGCAAGCAAGGAACTGCACTCTGATTTTATCAGCAGAGGAGGGCTCTCCAACTTTCTTGGCTTGCACAATCCCCTTTCTGCTGGAGAAACAGGTCCTCACCAGCCCCCTTGTTCCCAGGCCTGAAATCTCTGTGTGACAAGGGTTGGGCAGTGCTGAATGAAAGGCTGAGTTACTCTCAGGGCACTTCCAGACATCAAAAGCAAAGACTCTGAAAGCTGAGGGAACAAAGAGGTCTCCGCTGAATTCTCTCAGCAGCGGAAGACAGCTGGACAATGGTTCTGCATTTCTGGTGTCTTTTGAAAGAGGGACAGGGCATTCATAGATAGATAGATAGATAGATACACACATATTTAATAAGTTTAAGCAAATGAAAAATAGTAAGCAACCATCCTTTACCTAAAGGTGTTATAAACATTTTCAAGTGTGGGAGATTCTACTGATCAAAGATGACACGTATGTAGCTGTGCAGCTACAAGTACAGTGCCACAAGATGTACAGTGAAGCCTGGAGCACAGAGAGGTCTCAAATATTGCCTAGGGAAGAAATTCATGGTATCATTTTACAAATGCCGTCTCTTGCTGTAAGCAACCTAATTTCATGTCATTACTATGTTTACAATTACTAATTACAGCATTTAGATTTGGTATGAGACTAGTCCAAAAGCAAAATATTTTCATTATTTGCACCTACCTATTGCATTCATTCTGCTGGCACCTTGAGGACTGCATACACAGAAAGTTTGAAGCACAGGATTTCAGGTAGACATTATTGCAAAACAGCCTGACGGAGTGCTCGGTTCTTGTCAGGGAACAGGCAGAACGATACACCATTTGCTGTACCGACCCAGGGATGGTGCTTAGCCATTTTGCTTCTTCCAAGGCAAGTTATAAGAACTGGTATACTTCACATTTGTGAGAACAATGAAGTTGCTGTCTATGAAAAGCAGAACTTCTTATAAAGTATCATAGATGTTAGACATTCTTTGTTCTAAAGCATGGTCACATTGGTTAAGGGATCTGCCAGCAAGTATGTTACGACAATCAAAGCTAGAATATATTTAATCAAAATTGCTTCCAGGTTTTGCTGTCTTCCTATAGCAATTTTACTGGCACCATACTAAAGACTAATGCTTTCTCTTTAAGAATTGTTAATGCAGCAAGTAAATCAAATATTAACAGCAAGTAAACCTTAGCCCTCATAAATCTATGGGCCTGGATGGAATCTACCCCAGGGCATTAAGAGAAGTGGCTGACATTAGTACAAGGCCACTGTCTTATCTCTCAAAAGTCATGGAGATCAGGGGACGTGTCTGATGCCTGGAGGCAGGCAAATATCACATTCATCAGAAGAGGACAGAGAAAACTACAGGTCCATTAGTCATACTTTAGTCCCTGGGAAAGTAATGCAACAAGTCATCCTAGAAATGATTACAAACCAAATGAAACAGGTGATTGGCACAAGCCAGCACGGATTTACCAAAGGCAAATCACACCAGACTAACCTGATCACCTTCTACAACAAATAACGTTTTCTGTCAACATAAAGAGAGCAGTAGATATGGTTTACCTGGACTTTGGCAAAGCTTTTGAGAGTTTCCCCACAGCCTTTTCCTGGACAAACTGGCAATGTACAGACTGGATGGGTGGTCTGTGAGATGGGTAGGACATTGGCTCACAGGGCCACGTTCAGAGGGTCATAATCCATGGGTTTTACTCCGGCTTGCAGCCTGTCACAAGTGGAGCCCCACAGGGAGCAATACTGGGCTTCACGCTGATCAACATCTTCATAAACACAACCTCACCAAGCTTGCTGATGACGCTGAAATGGGTGGTGAGGTGGATATGTCAGAAGGGAGAGTCATCCTACAGACAGGCCTTGGACAGGCTGGTAGATTGGGCTAGCAAAAACTGCTTGTTTAATAAAGGCAAATCAAGGTCCTGTACCTGGGACGAGGTAACCAAAGAGCACGGCATGTGTTTGGATTTGCGTGGCTGGAGAGCAGCCTTGCTGAAAGGGACCTGCCAGGCCTCACGGACAAGCTGAACATCAATCAGCAGTGTTCTGCTGCCACAGAGGCACATCAGCTCCTGGGCTGCAGCTGCAGGGGCACTGCTAGCAGAGACAGAAATGTCATCATCCCGCTCTACGTGGTGCTTGTCAGGCTGCACCTGGAGTACTGTGTCCAGTTCTGGTCCCCACAATTCAAGAAAGGTGTGGGACAGACTAAAGAGGGTCCGAAGGGAGGCCACAAAGATGATCAAAGGGCTGGAGAACCTGCCCAAAGAAGAAAAACCGAAGGAGTTTTTTCTCCCTGGAGAAGAGAAAGCTTAGTGGGGATGTCATCACACTATTCCAGTACTTAACAGGCAGCTACAGAGAGGACAGAGGCTCTGTCTTCACAAGGAGAAGACAAGGGGCAGTAATTAAAAGTTGCACCAAGAGAGGTTTCATCTTGATATAAGAAAATAATTTTTTACCAGTGAGAAAAACCATTCTTGGAACAAGCTCCACATGGATGTGGTAGAGTCCCCATCACTGGAGGTTTTTAAAAGACGACTAGACAGGGTGCTCAATAACCTCATCTAGGCTCCCTTTCCCACAAAAGCTTTGACCAGACAACCTTTCACGGTCCTTTCCAACCTGGGCCAATCAATGATTTCTCCCTGGGAAGCTAGTTTATAATAGTATGGACTAAATTCTTTCAGATACTGCAATAAAGATTTTTAAAAAGAGTATCTAACATAAACATTCCTGTTAACTCTGAAGTCTTCTTGCTCTGTTATCAGTGAAAGCTTTAAAAAAAAAACCCACTATAACATAAAGCCCTATCATTCCTTCCCAAAAGACAATCACAAAACAAGATCTCTAATAAAAAAAGGAAAAGATTAATTGGAGAACTGCCTTGAGAGACCAAATGTTTGAGACCTGACAGTTTTATAATGTAAGTAATTAGGGCAACATTATGAGTTACGTTATCAGAGCCAGCAGCATGATCAGCAATTGTTTACATTTCAGGGTCTATTCATGAGTACAGTACACAGAAAGTAGAGCACTAAAAGCAGATGAAACAGATGTTGATGGAATAGAGCTGACTTCTCAGCTGAACGCTCTTCTCACCCTGCCAATGCCTTCAATGAATTTATCTCCGTTAAAAGAAATTTAATCTTCAATAAAAAGAAAAACAAGTAAACTGTTGCCTATCAACGCAGCTTGTAGAAGTTAACACGGAACAGACTTCTGCAGATACTGGGTCGAGTCAACTTCTTTTGTAAAGTGAAAATTAAAGATGAACACAGCAGTTCGGGGGCAGGGAATAAAACCAATTTGCAATAACCTCCGCTCATTTCTACAACTAAACCTGAGCTACCTTTCTGCTAATTTTCTTGAGTGATCTTGGTTCCAAGTGGAGGAATGCACGTGGCTCCCCCTCTTGGCATACGGCTACAAAATAATAGAAAAAAAGTAAGAGCCTAAACACCCAAAATTGAGCAAGCATGTGTCCCTGAACTGGAAATGCTAAAGCAAATGACCATTTGCCAGATTAAACAGCAAGGAGGGAATTACTAAAAGAAGTCAGCTTGAAAAGAAATATCCAAGAACCATGAAAATTTGAAACAAAGGGAGAGAGAAGAGGGTGACAGATTATCAGTTGGACACTGGGCTGATGGCCAGAAGTAGCCCAAACAGCATCAAAACCCTCACCTAAGCCTGGGGGAGTGGGGTGTTGTATCCCACCGCAAGGACAGAGGGGTGCATGTGAAACAGGGCAAGTGTGTAAGGGGGATCAGAGACTTTTGGAGACTAGTTACAGACGAGTGGTTAGAAATGTGTAGGTACATACTGACATCACACAAGTATTGCGGTTTATCCATGGTATGGCTGATTGTTTCTGAACGTTACATACCATTAATAAATCAATAAACTGCTTTGATTGTGATTTGATTTAAAGAATGTAAATTGAAATTGTCCTCTGACAGTTGTTTTTAATCAAATCTTATAGTTTCCTCATTTCGCTTTCTCTTATTCTTACTTCTGTACCTGTTTGAGACCATAACTGATATCATATGCTCAAAGAAATTCATTTCAGCTGAATGGAAGCCTGTTTACTAATCAATTCTATTTTTGGCTTTGTCAAATGAAAACTTAGCAAACACCATCAAAAGGATCACAGGTATTGTAAAACATAGGATGCTTATCAAACCCAAATTTATATTACACACAATTTGTCTGCCAACATGTAAAAGAAATGTCATATACCTGATCCCAAATTACATGAAAAATTCTACACGTGTATGCAGTGCTTCCCTATAGCAAGAGTAACCACACCACAAGAATTAACACAGGCTGGAATGTTCGCTGTCCAAAAAATGTGCGTTAGGGAACAGTGGTACTTCCACAGAGGCACTAGGGAAGAAATCACCATTCCTTCCCAAGCTGCCTCATGTGTACAGTGGGAAAGTTAAGAGGCTGAACGCTTCTTTCACTTTGCCATAGGTTTTTAAAATCTCTTGTCAAATGCCTGCTTTCACCCTTGATGTGCCATTGGCTTAATGGATTTTTATCAATATATACTTTTGATAAAATGTAAGAATCAATGGCAAGATTATTGTTTAAAGGAGAACATTCCCAAGCTTCTTGAAAATTATGCTTTATATCTGATTCTTTTATTTCTGTGCAGTGCAACAGTGGTAAGAAATTACATTTAGAAGCCTATCCCCTTCTTTCAGCAGTAACACAGTTGTCACATGGAGAAAAGAAGCATAAAACATTGTTACTACATTCTCACTTACTGGGAAAAAAAACAGTTTCCAATATCACAGATTATATTGATCACATAGTTTTCTATTTGGAGTAATTTCAACCTTGGCCTCACCACTTCTCATATCTCAACAACCAACTGAGAGTTATAATACCAGAGGGAGATGTGGAAAAACAAACAAAAAAAAAAAAAAAAAAAAAAAAAAAAAAAAAAAAAAAAAAAAAAATCACAAAAATAATCCCTTATTGGAAAAGCACAACTACCGAAAAAGTAGCTAATTTAACTTGATTAGGCAATTAATGCTCCAAAATGAAAAGAGTATTGAATGTTCAGCTCTCTTTTACATTTGAGGAAAACTCCAGAGAAAACTAAAACAATGCAAGTTTTAATTATTAAAAGCTATCCTTTCTTGCAAAATACTGCAGTCAAAGTGGTGGTATAAAACTCCTTGGGAAAATACATCTTTAATGAAAAACTTCTATGAACACTTTATTTTAAATCATCCTTCCGGTATATGAATCATTCTCTCTAATCTTATTAGAAACCTCAGGAAAACATTGGGGAAATAAAAAGATAGATGTCAAGCTGCAGAAGTAACACGAGCGCCAGCATCTTCGGGCTGAGCAGAGGTGAGAGACAGAAATTGTGAACACGCGCACCGAGAGTTTAGGTGAAGAGACAATAGGTAGGACAAGTCTGGGACAGTTATTTGAGATTGTATTCATCAAAAGCTTTACTACCACTCGTATATGGAAACAAGCCACGTTGCTGGACTTCTGTGGTTTGCTGGGCCGTCCCACAGACGTCCGTCCCACGGTACGAGGTGCCCTTCAGTGTGTGCACCGGGAATTCAACAGAGCTGTTGATAGATGCAACACTAAACTGCTCCTGCAGCACTGCGCCAACTGGGGCTGGGATATCCAGTGTCGGGCAGGATCAAGCTTCCAGCTAGCAGCATAAAGCAAGCTTTTTCCCCTTTATGGCACACACGAAATAAAGGAGTACCACTCACACTGCAAAATCTTTCCTTGCTCACGTTTGTGCAGCTGGGATAACCTGTCCGTGCGAGTCCTTGTTCTGCACCAACTGCTGCTCACTCCGAACCAGGTGGAGCTACAGGCTAACATCCCCACAGCTGCCGGGGGACAGAGCTTTCTGTTAGCCCACTTCGTCAGCTTGGCTTACAGAAAATCCTGAACTGGATGAGAAGGGATCATGAAAAAAATGTATGGGTTTGGGCAGGGCTCATTTCACTTCACCTGTCTACCCGATGAAACAATCTGAACTCTAATGATGGGATCTTGTGACAAGTTTTAGGACTCTCATCTCTAGTGTAGAGGTCGATCTTTTATTTCTACCGAAGCCACTGAAGAATTCAAGTAGATAAGTATCATTTTTACACCAGGTATACACATTTTCTTATCAAAGTATTGTAAAGTGACTTGTGGTTCCAGAGAATCAGGTCCTAAACAGCTGCTGCAGTCCTTGCAGATGGAAAAAATATCAAGGTGATACGATTCACACCACCAGTATAGAATTATTTTATAGTTGAACTATAGTTCAAAATAATTCAAACAAAGAACAGCAAATAGTGTAGCAATGATTCATCTCAAAGGAATACTACTGTAACCACTGAGTAATTACAAGCACCAATATTTATTAGTATGCAAAGAAGCTAGATCTGTTTTGCTTCCAGAGCAGCTCAAAGGATAAAAAGCCAAGGAAGCAGTACACATTATAATAAATCACACACGAAAATTCCCTGTTTGTTTCAGCAAACATCTTTACTCTGGAGGCACAGAGTGCAGAGCTTCTTCCTGTGAATAAAAAGGTTGTTTAATTTCTATTTCCAGTGATGCATTGTGCCTTCAGAGCTCATTCAGTTGAAAAAGTACAAAGGTTTCGGTTTACAGAAGTTTTGTCAAAATGATTACAGAAGTTGTCATGGAACAGTTTCCAAAACAAACTGTGTTATTTTCCTTTTATGGTCCTCTTGACATTTTTAGTTCTTTAGTGGTGGCATAAGTTTCTATTTTCATGAGAGTGGCAAGTGTTTTCTCTGATAAATAGCAAGAGTTTAAAAAAAAAAAAAAATCACAGGCATCTGTGAGCACATTGAAAAGCCAATATTGTTAACTACTTTGTGTTTATATGTATAAGTGTATATGTATAGAAGACATGAAATAACAGAGGGAAGAAAACATTTTTAAAGATCTTTTAAAGATACAGCTTCTCATATAAGAAGTTACTGACAAACTCATTTTGTTTGAAATGACAGAGGCATAAACACAGACAAAATGACAGAAGTTGTGTATGTATATTCTCAGAAGCCACACAAAAGAAAAGGTGGACTGTAAAATGAAATCTTATGAAAACATGACTCATTCTAAGCAGGACATGAAGAGACGTGATGCATCTTCTAAGAAAGCATGGCTCTACTTCATGAAAATAAGTAGTTTAAATAATAATGACCTATTTGCCACTAAGTCACTTTTTAAAAACAGCGTTAAATCAAGACATTAGAGGGGCAGCGAAGAATTTGATATAAAGAAGGCATTCTCTCCATAAAAATAATCAGAAATTAATGTTTTAAAAGATGTAATTGCTTGCCATCCTCTTAGAGAAACTTTGTGACTAGCTGATCAGATCCTCTAAGGTGCTCAGAGTATAGTTCCCTTACAGATTAATGGACAGTGTATCTATCACAACTACTACGTGCACTACAAATCTGTGGCCTGTCAGACTAAAGCAAATCTCAGGGGATACACATCCTGCTGTGCTTCTAAGGCGAGTTATTCACCAGCTCTGTAAGTTGAAAGAAAAAGAACTTTGAAACATCTTGGTACTTAGAGTGTTAGCACCAGACCTGAGAGATGCTACTGTCAAATTAGCCTTTTAAAACAGAAACTAAGGAGACTTGGTTTCCCAAAGCTGTCCACTGGACAAGTCACTCACATGATTTTCCCAGTCTGCCTCATTCATCTTCTGTCTTCAGAAAGAGAGAGCAGAATTAAATAGCTGGTTAGCCGCTTCCACATTATTCCACTTACTTTCACATTTAGCCTTGCTCTCCCTTACAGTTCAGAGAATCACAGAATAAGATGGATTGGATGGGATGCACCTCTGGAAGCCTTCCAGTCCAACCTGCCTTGAGCTGCTCTAGGCAGAGCAGGTTACTCAGAACAGTCCAGTCAAGTTTTGAGTATCTCCAGTAACTGAGATTCCTTCCACACACACAGACAACCTGTTCCAGTTTTTGGCCACTTCCAGGATAAAACTTTTTCACATAGATAGATAGATAGATAGATAGATAGATAGATAGATAGATAGATAGATAGATATAGATATATAGATATATATATGTAAATAGATAGATAAGTAGTTAGGTATCTGGAATTTCCCACATTCCAGCTTGACTGAATGTGTTTACACCACGTTTTAAAACAGCAAATACAACGAAACCAAAGAACTCCAGAGAGAAACATGAGAGAGGCACAGCTAAATCCTGTTGTCTGCACCAAAGACTGTCAGAATGATTAAACAAATGAGAAAGTTATACATAGTAAATACCACTATTTTTAAAGTACGCTTCTCTGAGTTTTAGCGACTGTAAATATAAATTACTTGTGTACATGCATAACAAACACCTATATTTCTACTACGCTAGTAAACTAGTATATAGAAGTGTACTGGCATACTTCTAGCAGATAACTAATCACCTGTATTTATTGTTTTCACCATATACAGGTATTGATATGGCTCCCTGTTAATCCCATGCAGAAATTCACTGAGCTTCAAACACCAGTGAACACTGAGAACAGCTGAAGGATTTGCAAAACCTTTCATGAATTACAACAGAAGCAAACCAAAGCCTCAGTTAAGAAACAGCTTTATATGGAAAGTCTGCAGCCCAAGCATAGGCAAAGGATCTGGGAAACCTTTTTTTGAGGTTTACTTACTTAGGAAATAACAATAGGGTTCGTCTCCCATGTTCCACAAAACAGCGCACAAAAAGTTAACAGAGATCATTTTAAGCACGAACTTAATGTACTTCTTGCAGACTGGTCCTTACCTTCTACAGTCTCTGAAGATGCTCCCTGCGCAAGCAAGTAGACTGCTGAGATCAGTATCTAAGGGAAATTTCTGTCATGCTGTTCTTTCCAACGGATGAAACAAATCCACAACAAAGCACACTGCCTGCTTATACAAACACAGCTAAACCCTACAGACTTTGTGCTCAAACGTCTTCACTGCAGCCAAGAAACACAGAAGCTTGCCTTTCCCATGAGTGTCTCATCTGAAAGACAGCATACTCCCAGAACAGGTGAGTTCAAGAAGGCATTTCCTTGTAATTTTTTTGTGCAATTGGTTCTGAACATGAGCCAGATAATTACCAAACGCTAACAGAAGCTGTTCTGTTTCTTCTGTTCTGTTACTCAGGTTCATATGTGGTCACAGACAAATATATCCTGAGTATTCTTCCCATTCCCTGCCTTCCTACATACCAAAAAAAAAAAATAAAAAAAGAACATTAACCAAGTGGTCAAATTCTCCTCTTTACTGCTTGTGTGCAGATTTATACTGGCTTCAGGGGGGATTCTATCATATCTCAGAACACCCATCAGAGACTAAAATTAGCCAGAAGGTTTGCAAGAGAAAAGATGATCCAATTAAAATACTTCCCAAATGACATGCACATAAAAGGAGGGTCTATATGTGGGCACTCAAAGTTTTAGAAACATAATTAATGGAAACATCAGTAACTTAATGACAAGACAAAATACTGATTAAATTATTTTAATAGTATGTCAAGATGAGGAATAACAGTCTTGGGAAATGAGACTGGTAAATTATTATCCCTCAGGCTTGTTCTACACGTTGTTGTTCAAGTGTGAAAAAGACAATACGCAAACTCCCTTAGCCACGTATTCACCTTTCACGCAGTATTCGTGCCACAGCTTCAGAGCTACAGTCTTCAGGAACATTTTGTCACTCTCATCCTTTCGGATCAGCTAGACTGGTGAGAAGGATTCAGAAACAAGAAAGTACTGATGAGGGTTCTTTTAAGACCCTGAAAATATGCAACAGGATAAGAAGGTTGCCTCTCTGCAGAAATACTTGTTTCCATGTCATTTCCCAATACACATTTGGACATCGTCTTTAATATTACTGTAGAATAGCCAATGAATGATGTGAATACATAACAAATACGTGATGCATAGTTATTGAAAAACACGTTATAGATTTTGTCAGACAATGTAATTTGTAACCCCCATGGATCCACAGAGTCCCTACAATAGACAGCCCTTTATCTGATTTTATTTCACCAACAAAACATACAATAGGATCTACCTTTGAATAAAATATAACATATATACTACTTCTGCAATTAGAGTATGCAATTCAACCAATATCCCTGTTAGTATGCTCACCTAAGAGAATATAATCTACCATAAACTTTTATCTCTTTTAGATAAATAAAAATCTTTGAATTAAAACTTCCATTTCCTATACATTAAGACTATACCACGGTGTAATATAAACTCTGTGTTACAGTCAATTCCGACAGCCACAAACTTGATTGCTGATGCACCGTACGGTCGGGATCTTAGATTTATGACACATTTTCCTCACAAAATATTTCAAAAAAATTTTGCAGACCGATCCAAATCTAGCAAACATTTCGTTCTGGTAGCTATGCTTTTGAAGAACAGATAAGAACATACACGTGCTTACAGATCAAGATCTGTGTGGTTATGAGATTATAGAAAAGCAAATATTTGCAAGTTTAGGAGAAAACTAAAGGAATAAGAGACAGAATTAACAGTGGAAGTGACACAATGTTTAAAAGGACTGGTCCCTCTTCTCATACAAAAACATGTGCTGTCTTAAGCCTCCATGCAGAATAGCCTACGTTGGTGTTTTTTTCTTTTCTAAAATAATATCTTTCCGCAAGTATTAGCTGTCTGCATTTCAATAGCATTTTAGCCTACCCCCAAAAAGATATCCTTATAGATAAGCAGGTGATTCAGGTGTTACAATTTAAAGCCTGGTTTAGACAAGCAATATTGGGAGGGGGGGGGGCTGTGTTGCTGTTCCCGGGGTATTTTTAAAATATTCTCCAAATTTACATGCTTTATCAAGAAGTCAAATATTCTCATAGCATGAAGGCAATAGAAAGATTTTTATTCATTATCTATTCTTTTTGAAATCTGCCTTATAATACTGTGAAAGTACTTGGGACAATGTATGTTATCATTGCCAATACGCTAACCTAAGCCAATGTAGAGCTAAGCGCAAGTGCCAGCTCTGTAATGACTTTTCTGTGCTGTGCTGGATGTGTCCTTTCAGTAAAATTTTTAAAAATACTTTCAACAGTTTCCAAAATTCAACAAGAATTGAGTTTTGAACTCCTGGGGTTCCTAAAAATCTTGACAGTATTATTCAAAACAAGTAAGATTATTTTTTTCTTTGCTTTTCATTAAATTTCTGTCCCAATACATGACATTGTGAAAGAGGTTTGGCTGCTATTATATAAGCAGATATGGAGGTGGATACTCAAACACACACACACATCCAAGTATATATACACAGATAGCACATCTGACACCGTAAGGCCCTGCTTTCAAACGGGACAGTCTGGATTAGTCAAAATACATTTCTTTAATCCTGTAAATCTAGAAGTAGTTGCCACTTACATTCCTTCCTTATAAATACTCAAGGCCAAAGCCCAAGGTCCTTCAGGAGCTCAGGCATCTCCACGGGATTTACTGGGGTTTTATTTCAATTAAACTGACTGCAGTATAGGTGTCTGACAGACACGAAATCTATTTTAAATATAAATGAACATAACAGAGCTCACACAATTATGCTAGAAATCTAACAATTAATTTGTTGTGTACAGTAATTGGATTCTCTTTGCACAGATTATTTATTGCACATGTCAACAGAACATGCACATTAATTCTTTGAATATTTCCATTTGTGCTTTCTAGTCTCACAAAAGTTATTTTGCCATTCCTCACCTTTGTGGAGATTCTTTATCCTTTTTTTAATTGTAAAAACTCTCAATAAGTGCAGTGAATTCCTCACTCACAATTATTTTTAACTAGTTTTTCATGTCCTGTTGAATCCAACAGCTTAAAAGCTTTGGCTTCAACTGCACTTTTTGAACCTCCTGTCCTTATAGACACTTTTTCTTAATAGGATTTCCAATTTGATGTGCCCTCAGCTGCAATGCCAGAAGGATTACTTAAACTGTTGAAATTTAATTCGAAATCATTGTGGGTTTGATCACATAACTGTATAGGGTTTACTGCATAATGTACAAGGACGTGCCACACAGGCTTTTTTCACATCGCAAAGTTTAGAAAAACAGCATTTGTAGGGCAAGCTGATTATATTTTAGGGTTTTGAGCTATGGGTCTTAATACCATGATTTCAAATATCACAGTTTCACATATTTCTATTTAAGGAGATATTCTAAAGGTCAGGATCAAGCCCTTCCTAGGGCTCTAAATCTGGAAGTAAGAATGAGGATGAATGACAAATTATTTATCAGATTGCTGGCACCTATTCCCCAGGGAATCGGATCCTCTGGCAAGAATACTTACGGTTTTGGACAAGGACTTACTTCCTTTTGCAGTAGACACAATAGGAAAAAAAAAAAAAAAAAAACAAAAAAAACACAGGTGAGTGAGAGGAACCACAATCCCTGAAGTATAAGAAGGAGATCACGAAGAACACATGATGCATGAAGAATATATAACATAAGCATTCAGCTGATGACAGGGAAGAATTTCAGATGATTAAGCAGCCACCAACAGGAAGTCCAAGAGAACTAGCCGTTCAACTCTTTTAGAAAAGGTTAAAAAAAAAAAAAAAAAAAAAAAAAATGGGCCACAGTCCTTGAAAAATAAAATTTGCAGTTTGATCTTTTGTGAAAAAATATCCCAGAGTTTCATTCAACATTATCTATATAAAATCTATAACTTGGATGCGTCTTCAAAAATAACTGGAAGTTCCTACTTCAAGAATGAATTTTAGTATTTTAATAGACATGAACTTATTTCTTAATGAAAACTTCTCAATTTTCATTTTTTCAAACACCTCTAGCCTTATCCTATAGAAATTCTAACCTACATTTTAAAGTAAATTGAGTACTCTACAAAGACAGTAGTTATCTTATGGACTTCTTAGAAGTTAAATCTCTTTTGGGGTCCCTGAATTCCTACAGAACAACTCCACAGAACTCCTACAGGAAAATTAGGTGTCTAATCTTTTCTACAGAATCACTGTGAAGAGCTGAAATCTATTGTCGTTGCACACTTTGTCAGAACTGACATTTGATATTTAAACAAGGTGAGGTTTGTTTGTCTTCACTCACTCCAACAGCCCTTCAAATTCTTTTTTCTACTCTCGGTTTAACCCTATTATATTTGTCACCTTTGAGACTGCACCAAGAGCACTGTAGTCAATCTTCCCTGCAATAAGTTTGTATAGATTGGAGCCAGTCCAGAGGAGAAGGGCCATCCAGATGTTTACAGGGCTACAGCATGAGACAGGAGAGACAGAGCACTGGGTTTAGTCAGCCTGAAGTTGGAAAATTAAGGGGGTTGGTCTTGCCTTAGATGTGGTTATACAGAAGGAAGAACTAGACACTCCCTAAACATGCACAGCAAAAAGCCAAGAGGCAACAGACACATTGCCAGAAAATAATTTCTGAGTTATCATCAAGAAAAATTTTCTCTATTATTAGGAATGTGTTGCCCAGAAAGTCTGTGGAACGTCTACTCATTGGAGATAACCCAAACTCAACAGGACACAGTCCTGAGTGTCGTGAGCTAACTCCAACATTTGAGTAGGATGCTGAAATAGATGACCTCCCAAGGTCCCTTCCAAGCTAAGTAAGTCTACGAAATAATCAAATAAAACTTTTTCTCTGGTTAACGCAAGCTGCCTGGATTAGCCCAACACATTCTTAAACATAATTTATAAACTCGATCCACATTTTCACTTTATTTTTTTAATCTCCCAGGCTGAAGTTTCCACAATTTTCCCCCTTTAGCAGCTGCCTCTATATCCCACAGGGGGCAAGGGTAAGCAAGGACTAATAAACTTCTGTGCACGCTCAGGATATTTCACCCCATATGGGAAGATCATGTTCATTGAAAAATTTTCCAGGGTAAGCATAATGCCAGTTCTTTCAGTAATCACCAGCTCTGAGCATGAGCACAGATGACAGCAGCATTTCTAGCAGGTTCCCAGATCTATACAAGGGCTTTGGCAATTCATCGTTTCTACTTAATGCAAAGTCACTACTGGCAATACTGGAAGTTATATATTTGATTTCTCTCTGATCTCTGCAGAACACATTCTATGTTTAGCCTTGTCTACCACTGTGCTAGCTCTTCTGACAGTAACATGCTTGTCTTTCCAAATGTGAGTCTCCAGAAGGGTTTTACCACTGTACGAAGCAGCTTGAGTGGGAGTCACTAGCATGGAAACTCACTGTGCCGGAAAGTTAACAGCTGTTACTACCTAGGGAACAGTGAAATACATCAGTTAAGATATGGGCAAAAACTTAGCGTCAGAAAATATTTTTAACTTGGAATGAAAAAAAAAAAAAAGATATTTCCCATGCAATAGAAACTGTTTTGAACAGCCCTAAAAGCGCTGTTTTCCTTTGAGGTAAACACAGACAAAGCATGAGAAATCAAAACCTTCAGGAACCATCACTAACAATATCTGTCAAATCTGGTCTGTCTTACCTTTTCTCTGAAATTACAGTAGTGTTAGAAAGAGATACACAAGATTTGAGCCTTTTATCTTGTGCTTTTTGGCAGGTGATGCCCAAACTTCTACTCTCGATGTACTCTTCCCATCTGTGCAATATTCATTATCGCATTCTCCATGGGTTCACTGTGGATCACATCTTCTATCTGAAATGTCTATGCGGCTTGAAGTTCTCTACTTTGACCCTAGTGTCCCTCTGATCCATTAGTTAAATATGTGGTAAGAAACTGGGAGATTCTTTGGAAAAAAAAAAAATAAAAATAAAGCCAACATTTTCCCCTGACCTGAAATCTGTATGATTTCTGAATGTGATTGCTGAGGTTAAAACCAAACAAGAAGTTTTAAAATGGTTAGTTTTAAAAATAAACAAAAAAATTTTTGAAGATCATTTTTGATTTAAAAGAAGTTTTCTGTGAAGATAAGCAACTGCATAGATCCACAAGTGTGTGGAAGAAAAACTACTCTTTATTTTCATAAAGTGTTTCTATACCAGCATATCCTCATCCTAAGCAGACTGTCCCTCTGATCTTTAGGTACCAACAGGGCAAAAGATGGAGGGATTCGATAAATCCCTAGCCAATAATGGGAGAACTGCACTTAAAGAACTGGCCATTTGGCAATCTTTTTCCCTGCAGAGAGCATTAAAGCTGAATGGACACTAATATTTGTGCAGACAGACAAGAAGAGGAAATCTCTCAGTGGCACTGAATGTGGCCAGGACTATCTGGTGATCTAGTGCCTCTAGGAGTGGTGACAAACAAGTGCAGGCCACTTGCTCATCTCTGATTAATCCAAGCACGTGTGTGACCCGCGTGGCCCGTGCTGGGGGCAGTGGGGAGCTGCAGGGTTGGTGGCAGAGACAACTGCTACACCCCAGGGAGAGGCCTGGCATTGCCTGCTAGTGGGAAGATGACAAGAAATCTCCGTTGGTTTGGCTTTGATTTTTTTTTTTTT
>NW_020799118.1:641655-647913 GCF_003259725.1 Athene cunicularia | reverse complement strand
CAGCCATTAAACTGCCTTTAGCTCAAGCCAAGAGTTTTTCATCTTATTTCCACCCCCTGTCCTGCCAGAGGTAGGGAGGGAGAGCAGCTTGGTGGGCACCTGGGAGCCAGCCAAGTTCAACCCACCCCAAATAGTAACCCACTGATTAATATATAATGAACTATTAATTATTTTTAAAGCTGCTCAGTGGTTCTTAAAGGATGGCTGGTCATACTTCACAACTTCAATTTCTCTGGATATGCCCAGTCGGTAATTGGAAAACTGGTAAACAGGACAGATCTCACTAAATGCATCACACCGCAAGACAAATTTTCCCTATCCCCATATGAAATCTTTTCATAATGTAGCAATACTTACAAACAGCAATCAGGCACCTGTTCTTTCAGACAAAAGGAATTTATGAGCCTACTTTGCCAAACTAAAGTTTAATTTCACTTTTTTTTACAGTTGTAATCGCCGGTTGTGGTATTTCTTAAAACCAATAATGGATCAAGCATTCGCCTTTGTATAATTCAACATATTAAGCACGAACCCATCAGGAAATTATCTCAATGAATAATATGTCAAAATAATGCAATGCACTTTAGCTCATATTCTGCTGATGGATTTAAAACCAGTCATTAGGAAATGATAATGTTGTTTTGAAGATGAATCTACTTATAACAGACACACCATGACAAATGATTTCTTTTCAGACCAGCAATTTATAAGGGCCAGGTGGAAGATGATAGAAACTTAATGAAAGTTTGGAAACATAACAGGACTGAAGGCAGTGCATCAATTTCTGAATCTCCAATCAAGAAGGTAATGTCCTTAATAGTTTTTTAGATCTCTGCTTCTCAGAGCTGTAATGTTAAGTTATCCAGCTCAGGCAGCTCCCATCTTTTCCAGTCTCACTTTTCTCCCCAGTGTGAGATTATGAAATCCATTTATCTTCACCCAGTAGAATGCTGTAGCCATAGACACAAAATATGTTGCTATCAAGGAAACAAAGTGCAGTGGAAAGCCTTCTGATATATTTATTAACTGTTTAGAGTTTCTTTATTAGAGGAATAATATCAACTTTGCTTCTACAAAATCCCCAAGGATTCACATATAATTGACTGAAGCATGTTATTGCAGTGAACACCGTAAAAATGAAGTTTACTTTCATCATGGGGAAAATATGCCCCAGACTCAACTTTGTATCTAACAGAGTGATACAGACCAATTATTCTCTGATAACACACTCCACGTCCACTCTACTCAGTTTTGTCACACACATCCTGAGAAGCAATCATGAGATGTTCATAACCTCGATATTAACCCAGTCCAAATTCTTCCAGGGACTGACAAGTTCTACCCACACAGACTACCTGAAACAATGGGGCAGAAACCCTAGGAAGAATTACTGCTATTGCAATGCCAACATCTTCAACTGATACTAAAATTTTCATCAATATTACCATCTTAGTTAAAACTAGGTATGCTGCTTTCTGCTCCTAATGCTTCATTTGGTTGCAGAACAACAACAACAACAACAAAAAAATAATGTCCAACCAGTAGCAAGCAGGTAGAATGAGCAGGGAACAAGGAACACTCCCAAACATCATCTTGTGAAATAGATGCTAACATTTCACTGAGCGACCTAAGAAACCTGTCTCAAAATATGTCATGTGCAGAAATAAACGGCTGATTTCAATGAACACATGTATGCCCGTACACAGTTCAGTCACCCTGCTGAGAAATGTTGCCATCTTCTAAGATTCAAATATTTTAAAACCCAGATGACCAGAATTGTTCAGACACATGGTTGTCAGTTACGCTTTGTGAAAAATGGAATCTTTCCCAGAATCTAGCATCAGTTTCAATTTTTGCTCTCAATTTTTATTCGTATTCTGTCAATTCAACAACTAACAGAAAGAAAACCCCCGAATCTTACATTAGAGACCAATTTAATTAATGGTAGACTAAAACCTCTTTAGAATGAAGTCTGAAGCAACCGAGTTACTTCAATTTTGAGGACCATTGAATATAATCATAGTATTTATTTGCATTACCATAATGCAGATCTCCAGTTTTAACCATAAAATGCCTTTTTCCTACCTATCATACAAATGCAAAAAACTAGAGTGAACCTTGATCACTATTTACTAACATTCTAAAGAAAAGGAAGTCCAGAGGAAAGAAACAGTAATGACAGTATTTGCAGTTTCTCAATTGTCAACATTTCAATTCTTTCAGCAAAGCAGATGAATCCTGAAAAATAATCAGATCGCTTTGCAGGTGTATACTGCCAGAATTTGAGCAGTGATTTACTGAATTAGAGATGATAGACAAGCCATGCCTGACTATCACTCTTGAAAGTGAAGATATGCAGAGCACTTGATCACTGGACAAGAGTAATCAGCAGAGCGATGCAGAACAGGATAGATGGGAAGTTTGAGAAGGGCTACTGTTTTCCTCCTGCACTTTCTCCCTCCTCCCTCTTCCTCTCACAAGAGTCCTTGGATGAGAAATGAATGACAGGAGGTAGGAAATAGTAAGCTAGAAGATGAGTTGAAATGCAAGGGTGAATCCAGGGAAAAGATGGGATGTGAGACAAGTGGTGGGAAACAGAAGTGCCAAGCAACATCTGTGACAAAGCAAGACGTCTGAAGAGTGGGGAATACATAAATAAATAACTCAATTCAAACACAGAAAATAAAAATCAATCTAATCTTCACATGTAGTGTTTATGACCAGTAGGGCACTCAAGGTCCTTGGAAAGATAGAACTCAGAGCTCTATTATCCAGCCTGATGAGGTGGCTGGTGTACAACAGAGAATCCCAATCTATAACAACTATATCCAGATCTCAGAGAACATCATAGTTGAAAATCAGAGCTGCTCCTACAAACTCCTACAAATTTAGGTGGTTTGTAATGTTCATGGCACTGATGCTCCTATGAACAAAGGGTGTGTTCCTCCCTTTGTGTCCACACTCTTCCACTCTCCAAAACTCCCAGGTGATTATTAGGTTCATCTTAATCAAAATCAATAACCTTCTGCACCCCATCTTCCCAGGGGAACAGAGGAAGGATGTGGCCAAGAGGAAACAGGCTAAGTGAAAATGGAAAGGTAGACATTCTAACAATTCAAACAAATGAAAAGCGTTTTGTGATACGAGACTAAGCAAATGGGACAGTAAAACATGACAAAAAGAAATATAACTTTTCGAATACAAAAATCTCATACTTCAATCAGTTACAATGAAGAATAACTTCCCAAAAGAAGCAATGCTATGTTATATGTTCCATGCAGAAACTTGTTTTTAAACTATGTGTTAACCCAATATTTTAACTGATGATTTCTACAAAACTCGGGAAATACTATAGTCTACAGAAATCTGCTGAATCACCCCTCTGCCCGTCTCTAAGAGCCAAGAAGATGCCTGTTTATTGTAAGTATTACATAACAGCAGAATGCTCTCTGCATTTAGCATTCTAAAAAAAAAAAAAAAAAAAAAAAAAATTCAGAATGCACTCATAAAAAAGACTTTTTCTAAGAAATCAAATGTAGACCTGTAAACTTTTCACCTACAAAAATGACTTAAAAACCTAGACTAGAAGGCTGTCCAAGTGTTTGCTCTAACATTACTGAAAATGTGAAAAAATTCAGGTTGAGTAATCTTCACTAAAGCATGAAATATAGTTTTAACATTTTTGTTTTCCTTTTTGAGTTGTGAGATAGGAAATCAGCAAGAGACTATAATTATTGACAATGAGACAGTCATGATGATCCCTGGAGGTGATAACCTTTCATAAACATCGAGACACCTTCAAGAATCCCTTTCTCATAACACAGGACTTAGGCATTAATGACAAATGCTGCAACCATGAAGACAATTCTGTCTGAAAAGTCCCGTGGATATGATTTTCCTAACTAACATCTGAATTAATACTTTTGTGTCAATTTGTGTGGTCACATTTTCAGCTGAAGTAAGTTTCTATACTTTGTGCATCCTTAAGTGGAAGACAGAGAAGCCACAAAGATAGGAGTTCAGAAAATATTTGGCCATAGTTCCTTTAATCCTTCTCCCTCAGTGGTACAAATGTGTGAGCGGATGGCTATGTGGATACAACTGTCTGGAACAGTCAAAAACCTGTACAGCAGCTAAAGGATCTGGCCAATAATACTTTACAGCCATTGCTCTTTTATTGTTGCTCATTTACCAATTGTTTCTGACACATATACCATTGTCAGTGAAACCAAAACTCTTCAACACAACTTGAAGTCTGTTTCAGTACGCTTAATATATCTTAATAGTTGAGATTTCCTCAAAAATAACATTTCATAGCCGTTTTATTTCAGAGCGCTAAGTACATGTCAGTCTTGAAACTGTCATATCAGCATTTTATCAAATAAAGGTTTCTTTTTATTTTTTAATTTCTCTCATTTCGGAGTTCCCTACTTAAAATCATTATAAAAGAGGAAATATTCATAATTTAACGTATTTATAATTGTGTTAAAACAAAATTATTTGAAAGACACAAAACGCGTTTGGACTTTTTATAGCTTTCCATTTTCCAGAAAATTTTGTCTTTCTTTAGGATCAAAATGCCAAGTAAAAATAAAATAAAATGCTTAACAAATAAAAACGCCTCTACACATTTCTTCGACTCTCCACAGATATACACCAGCAGATCTATATTCCCACATTTCTCTTGGTTACCATGGTTATCTGCTTTCTTCACTTGTTTGAACCAGAAATTTTAAAAAAAAAATATATTAATCAGAAAAATACATATTCTGCTGCATCCTATAATTCCTTTTTCATGGTAGCTTTAAAGTATGAAGGTAAAAGGGCAGTACGAGTCACATGCCCTGGACAATGTGAGGGATGTCACGTTATCAGGAGGGTCTGTGATCAGAATGACCTACTCTGCTATATTTTAGAGCCATATGGACAGTGATGAGCACTTACCAGTTAAAATGGTTGAGCAATAATTTTTTAATTCTTGGACCCCTGACGGAGGCCAACAGTACACAGGCAATGATAAGGCTTTTAATGCATGCAAATTTGCAAGGCATGATGCATTTAATAATCCCTCATCTGAGTAAGTTGTAAAGAAGCCAGCGGGAGGAATAATTAATTTACATTAATAGCTCTCAGTGTGGTTTGCTGTAGTGCCCGAGTTAAAAAAAAAAAAATAATCTGGAGAGCTAGAAGTAACACTCTGCAACAGCTATTTGCATTCTGATTCTCTGAAAACCTGTAAGTGCATAATTAGATATCAAACACTCGGTACATGTAACAGAGAGGAAGACGTGCCAACAGCAAACTCCAGTAACGCAGCAATTTGCCAAACAGTGGCAAAACTGCTTTTCATAGGCACTGAGTTTACAGTTAGTGAATCATTTCAGAGCAAGTCCTCATTATCCCGCATGATGGCAACTGATGGATCATTCTCATAAAAAGTCTTTTAAGTTAAAAAAAAAAAAAAAAAAAAAAAAAAAAAAAAAAAAAGATGGAATAGTTGTGTCTCAATGCGATACATCATTTTTAATTGAACGGAGTAATACAAAGTGTTGTTAGCCCCGTGAACCTTGAAAAGCACAATAAGAATTACATGCAAACACGGTTAGCATCTACAACAGCTACTATCTTTCAGTTTCAACTGTTCAGTCTCTAAATTTCATTTAGTTCACACTTAGCTCCACCCTAACGCTTTGTAATCAGGACGTATATTATCTTCTGATAAATGAAAATTATGATAAAGCAGAACCTACCTATAAAAACAAGTCCCTCAGAAATAATCTCCAATAATTTTTTTAACACATCACCTCGTTTTGAGCCAGAATGGCTCTCAGCATCGTAATTCTATTAATAGAATATGTGACTTAACATATCACATAACGTAACCATAGATGAAAAAAAGTTGCAAAGTGGTGCATTTAGTTCAGGTCACAGAGTCTGAAGCAATACGAGAACCCATTCGCTTATTTTGATTCTCCATGTGGCAGGCTACGTTTTGCTTTCCACTACGGAATAAGTTATATAAAAGTCATTGTAACAGGCACTATTTTCAGTACACAAATATTTTATATCATCTGGTGAACAGCTGGTGAACAACTGCAGTATTCAGTGAGTTAAATGGAAACATTCAGTAGTTGCTATCTAATGAAAACAATATGCTTACAATCTGTTCTACATTAATCACAGTTGCAGAGGGCTGAATTACATTTTCCTACCTGTGGTAAATACTATCTTAACGGGGTACAGCGTGAAAGGGGAATC
>NW_020799118.1:486677-641605 GCF_003259725.1 Athene cunicularia | reverse complement strand
GGGGGTGGGGGGGTGAGAGGGAAAGATGTGACAAGATTGCATCAGGGTTAGGTAAGTTGCTCTCAAGGAAAAATTACTGCAAAGCATCCATACTAGAAGAAACAGTAATGGTTGGTAAATGTCTCCTGACTTGTCTTTTATTTCCTTTGTCTTCTGTAGAGAAATATGAAGCAAGGAAACAGATGTCAGGAATGCTAAGTCTCTCCAAACGGTGATGAATGCTAAGCATGCTTTTTTGGTTACATGGCAAGAATCATCTCAACAGCTGCATTCAGATATACGCACACCCTGGGAAATAGAAAGAATTTTTAACATAGGGGTGCACTTGATTATGTTCCCCTTCTTTTGCAACCAGTGTGCTTTAGCATGCTTTTCCTACCTCTGAAGGTATGACTAGCAGAGAGGATGTTCAAAGGGACAACGAGCGAAGCTAATTAATGACCTCAGGGGAAGACAAACAAAATCCTTCTGGATAGAGACGTTTCGGTTCAATGACGTTTTCTAACCTGTTCTTAAACAGTGGGATGTGTTTTACTCCCTATGCTTTTTCAGGTTTTGATTTCATTACCAGTCACCTCTCCATCTTTCAGACACTTCCCACAGCACACGACCTTTTGCAGAAAGGAAGAACAGTAATTCTCATACATTACCATGCTGTGTCTCAAGGTGCAGAAAGATCTCATTATCTGTTCCATACTAGTTTATAAAACCTGATTATTCATGCAATGATACAAGTGAAGCTTCATAAATGTGAGAGGTCATGTCACAGACCTTATATTCATTAAGTTTCATTTTATTGTAGAATTTATTTGGGTTTTTTTACTTTTACAAACTAGTGCTTACACTACCTCATCTCATATGAGACTACTGTATCACTTCAAGTAGAATATCACATACATATACAGGTCCAGAACATACAAATTCTTTCAAAAAACATTAAATACTTACGAAATACAAAAGCTGTGATCACAGAATGGTTTGGGCTGGAAGGGATCTTTCCAAGATCATCCAGTCTGGGCAGGGCCATCTTCCACTCGATGAGGTTTCTCAAGGCCCAATCCAAGCTGACACTTCAAGGTCAGGGTGGAACAGTCACAACCAGCTTCCCCCAGTTTGAACTGGCCCCGGGGGCCATGGGGACTACCTGTGCTCGCCAGGCAGCAGCCTGCCGCCTGGTCCCTCCACATACCCAACACTCAGGGCTCTGAACGCCCTCAGGCCCCGACTCCCCTCAGCTTCCCGCCTTTTCCACTGCCCGTAGGCTATCAGCCCTGCCCAACTCTCCTGAGAGCTGCCAATCTACAAGACTCTATTTCCTTCTTATTTATTCTGAGTAGCTAAGTGAGCGTTTTACAGTATTTCTAGAAAACCTCTCAAACGCTGTGCTTGTGTCAGTGTTGACCCTCTTTGATAAAGATGGCTTATGGAAGGAGGGGAACATCACAAAGTTTCCTCACCGATCTCTCTCTCAAACCCAGAGTAACTGACTCCTGGGAGAGGCGCACACCAGCACTGCTCGGTCCCCGTCCTCTCTCGGGGAGATGACACACCTGTACCTCCGTGCCCAGGGAGCTGCATTCCAGCAGCACCTGTGGCTTAATGGCAGCAAGAGAAGGAAACATTTTGAAGGGGGATCTGGGTTGACCATTAGCCTTTATCTGCTAGTAAGTCCTTTTTTTTATTATTATTATTATTAATGAAAATGCAGCAGTCACAAAACTTTGGAGGCGTACACTGAATCCTGACCAGGAAACCTGTGGACCACCCACAATGCCTGTCTGCTTGTAGTGAACTATCACTGATACAGGAAGAAGAGAAAGGATTAAGAAAAACTGTTTCTCTTCTGTAGGAATAATACTGTCATGTTCTTCCCAAGTTTTGGGGTTTTTTTTTTTGAGAAGCAGAAGCCTTCTTCACACAGCTGTAAAACTCCTCACAATCGCAGGCCCTCATATGGGACCACAACCACCTTAATACCTCCTGAAGGTGCAGAAGGGCTGGACCAAGCAATCCAGGAGACTTCTGGTAGGAGTGAAAAACCAACGTCTTAGCATAGCTGACAAGAAGGCAACACAGGTCAATAAGACAGCTAGAGAATATGTTTGCTACATGCAAAAATATATACTAGTAAGAGCCGTGAAGGTTGAGGGCAGCCTTAGCAAACGTAGTGCTGAGATTAAGGAGTTTATCATTAGAGAAGTAAGGAAGAAAAACAGTAGAATTTTGAGGGGCAGGGGCAATGTGGAGAGTATCAAGTGACTAAAGTGCTCTGTAGATAGAGAAATCACGTGACAGGATGGAGAGAGTACTGAAGGATACCTTAGAGTGAGATGATAATGAAAAAGTACACTTGTGTTAGAACATACGCATTTATATTTCTGGGAAACTGTCTGAAGGAAACTATTGGCTTGCTATAAATTCCTTCTTTCAAAAAAGTCTGATTAAAAAAAAAAAAACTAACACAAACAGGGCTTATTGCATTACATGAATACTAATTTCAATTAGAGTTCTTAAAAGCTATTAAAGGCTTTATGAATTTTTGTATCATACTGGAAAGGCTTAACGTAAAAGAACTTCTTACTGTTTCTGTCCCATTTACTTCATAAAGAATACTGGTTATTACTGTAGATGAGTGTTGAACTATGGTAAATAGCCGGAGAAGGAGGATTTATAGCAGGAATACCCACCAAGTGTAGTGAGCAGTAAAGTACAGAAAGAATCACCTATCGTGCATATGTATTGATGAGCGCGGGATATCAGTGTAAGTCATATTTACAAAATAAACATTTGCATAATTTAATTTTTATTCCCTTGTAACATGAAAGTTTTTTAGCATATGGGTCAAGTTTTGATTCAGAAAATTTAAGTCTGAGCTGTATACTCTGTAAATCTACTAACCCAGCCTTATGCATGACAAAGAACTTCAGTTTTGCCACGTACTATGCAGAAGACATCCGTATTTAAATGTCAAATAACAAAGAGCGTATTCGTCCTTAATTACGTTGTTCAAAGGCTAAACTACTCTTATCGTATCTACATCTTCCCTGTTGTCTGAATTTAAGTGTTACTCAGAGATCTTGTTCCCCCTTTTTCTTCTGGATTAGAAGTGATCTGCTTACAGTGGTATTAGAAGACCATCATGAATTCATCCCGGGCATACACAAACTAAATAGACTTCAAGTTCCTTCCTTCTACTCATGTTTTTGCAGGCTTGACTAATTCTTTTTGCTCTTTTCTGCATAAATTTCAGCATGGTCACATTTTTCCTGAAATGGATTTGTCATAGTAACCATCTCTTTAATACAAGCTACACATACAGACTTTCTAAATTGCAACTTGCTTTACTTGCAGATTGATAAATTACTGTATATGATTACATACGCTTTGTAAATATTCATTTAGAAATACAATAAGAAATCAAAGTAAGAGAGTTCGGTTAGATAATTAGATTCAAATGCCTTGTGGTATGGGGTTTGCAACACATCCAAAGTATAGAACAGTACCAAAGGCCAGAACCTACTGGTATTTTACCATGGAATAACTGATTATAAGGAGATTCTGTAGAAGACCCAAAAAATTGCAATTCCATAGTCCATGACAGCCAAGAGACTGTAATTACTTTGTAGTGTTCACCTTAACATTAAATATTAAATGCAGAAATAAGGATATGAACTGAATTTGTAACGAGAGACTAAGCAAACGAATTAGAAATCTATCCCGATCATTTGGTTTCCCTTTACCATACAAAATACTAAAATTGTAACAAATTCTACAAAGACAGCACTAGACATTTTGCTGAGATGAATCACATGTGCGTATGCGGATGAAACAGCACCACCATCCTACCTCTGGTTGCCTCGAAAGGAACTCTGTTCTCAGGCAAGACTAAAAAAGTTAAGTTTATATAAATAGCACTCAAGCAAAATTGTATCTTTTGCCGTGAGAAGGCTGGAGGCGTAGCATGCTCAGAGGGAAGTCTCAGATTGCTGAATTTATTCCCTGCCTCACTTTGTTACAGCTTGGAATTAGCACCCAAAGACCTAACCTAAAATACAACGACGATTATTGTCAATGACTAATCCTTAATCCTTGAAGTTTATTCATGCCACAGAACATAGTTCTCCAAAGGTTTTTTGTGCCAGGAGACAAACTGCAGAGATGAAGTTGAAGCCTTGCAGACGGTTTGGGAAGGAATAGAGGAAACATTCCTGGTTTCTTGTATTCAGGTGGGGAAGAAAGTAACATTTGTAGATGAGCCCAAAGCACGCGATTATACTAATTTACCAGCATTAGGAGAAATAGATGTTATACCGCTGGCATAGCACAGCAAGTTGGGAAGGAGCTGACAGAAAGAAGAGTTTTGGGTTTTTTTATTTTGTTTTGTTTTTTTTTTTTTTTAACATAGGTTAATATAATACAAGCAAGTACCATGACTTTAAAGAGAATTTAACAGAAAATAATGCGCTTATGTAAGTTATAAAAATTTAGGTAAATTTTTTGCATGATGCTTGAAACCAAACTCTGAAACCTGATTTGACTTCCAAAGCAGGAAAGTACAGTCTAGATGAAAATGACAAAATTCAGAATCTTCTATCCCTCTACCTCTGCAAATAAACAGGACCGAACGCATTGCAGTAATTCTGGAAAGCCCCAGTGAAACCACCCCTGCTCCTTACAGTGACCCTGACAGCCCGGATAATCAGTCAAATCATCTTGACGCACGGCCTATTCCAACACCATCGAACCTATGGCAACATTCCACACCAAGGTCAGTCGCAGAAAAGTCACATCGGTCACACAGCTGCCCGGGTCCCCTCAGGATCCTACCCAGAGCCCACTGAAGGCAGTCGCTGATTTCCAAAGGCTCTGGGTTTAACTCATGCAAAGCAACTGAAGTGTCTGGAGTATTACTTTAGGTAACCTTAAGGAAGGGTTCAAGGTAGATACATTCATCTCTACCATTGAATAAAATAAACCAGGGGTAAAAAGTATTTCAGAAGAAGCAACTGTAGCAGACATTTGTTAGGCCCTCTTTCTGTCATGAAACTGAAATAAATTACAAAGGTAATTATTTTCAAACATGTATCCTTTATCTTTTGATCCCATTAACAGGAGAAACAAACTTCTTGGTTTCGTGCCTTTCAAAAAAACTTTTAATCTTAAATTTCAATTCTATTTTTATAATTGATATATATATCTATCGCGCTTATGTCACTTTGCTATAAAACTGTATTTCTCCCAAGTAAGAAGGAAAATTATTACTAAGAATAATTATGATGTTTTGCTTCTGGCAAAAATTCTTGTTTACAACACATTTCTGATTAAAACAGTACTTTCATCCCACTTTTTTGTAACCAAATTAATTTCAAACTTACTTTGGTTTCACTCAGGAATTCTTCTTGAGAAAAATAATGGGTCGTTTTTCAGACAAGCACAATAGCATCAACTAAGATTAAAAGCTGAAGTAGAAGATACACCCTTCTCTTCCATCTTTTGAAGTGTTCTCAAAACCTTTCCTGTCATATTGATGATCCACTTAAACTCTTTCCTCTCAATCTGATTGCTTTGTTCGCACTGCTTGAGAGATTAGCCTGAAAAAAAGGTGTTTAGCCATACTGTTCAGCAAATGCCAAGAGCTCATCTTCATAACATCGGTGCTGTGTGATTACTTCCTTACATCATATTTCCACAAGTAGAGGATTATACAGCCCACTGTAAAATCCACTTCTTTCACTATTACCAAAGGGAATTTTATTGTCATAAGAACCTACATGCATTTTTATGAGTTTTGAATTTACCAAAAAAACAGTTGGAAAGAAAAAAATGTCCATATTCCAGTCTCACAGCAGATGTAATTAATCATAAATCTCAGGGCAGATGGAACTGTTGTACAGGCTTGGAAATTTCTGCAATACTTCCAAAACCATTGCATTTGCTGTTTTGTGATACTGCAAAACAAACAAAAATTGCTCGGCATTCAAGTTCAATTTTCATGTTTATGTTTATACATCTATTCTGCCCTCAGTGTTTTCTGTTTTTCTTATTATTTGGCTTAAAGGATAGGTTTGACTGGGATTAAGACAGCTGTGCTTTGAGCATTGCCAATTGTCTTCAGTTTCAAGTATTTAGACTTGATCCACTATTGTATTGCTAGTCCACCATGAATACTAGGATAGCTGGCTGTCACCATTTGTCTTGTTATAATTTTATTTTTGCTACCCATATTTCTCTTTCTGTCTGCCTGCACATCCCAACACAGCATTTACTTCTAGTTTAAATGCTGTGATGACCAGTCTCATTTCTGTTACAAAGTGAACGGCCAAGGTTTGGGCAGGGGGGTTGAGGCTGGAATAAATAACGCCCTGAACAGAATCAGGTGTTTCTTTTATAAATGTAATGCTGCATTGTTATGCTTTTGAAACAAGTAAGATCCTTCTGCAGTCAGATATGCTTCTGCAAACTGCGTTGGGCTTACTGGTCTTCACCCCACGTCACACATAAATCCCTTTTGGTAACGGAGCATCAGGTTCAGGTCACGTTAAAGACACAAAAAACTGTCTCACTACTAAAAAACCTGAGTGAATCAAACCCAAAAGATATTCTTCATCATTTTCAGGACTGTCCAGCAATTCTGATTTTGCAAAGTTCTTAGACAACACAAAGGGACAACACAAACCCAGAGGAGATGGGATGTCTGAAGAGAACTTCAGAGTTTAAACCTGCCTAATAGCTCCTCTGGCCTTTATATTGCACCCTCCTGGGAACACGGTATGTTGGTCCTCACTGGGCACCACACCAGTAACACCTTCCCAGCTACATATCACAGCTAAATTCAATCCATTCGCTTGAACAAAATGAGCAGAATGCTAACTTACTGTCGGAGTCCTGCATTCATTGTTTCCTTCGTTCTATCTGAAGCTGTTCCTTATTTCCTAAGCATGATACTACCTGCGCCGTGTTTAATCACTCCTCTCCCTCCAGCGATTTCCCTTCTCAGAATATTGAGAGTATTTCCATTCACATGCTAAATAATTTCCCTTGATTTAAAAATAAAGCCACCAAAATTGTAAAACCAACCAGGGCCTGCAAACCTGGCAGTTTCTCTTTAAATAATGTAATGTATTCATTGATTAAAGTATTTCATACTCAATTCTGTGCAATCAGCAGAATTACCATTACTCATAGCATCACTCACTCTGAATCACAAAACGCTAAGGCCATGAAAAGATTAAGTTTGTATTGGCTTTTAAGCATTAATACTAAAATAAACACTTCAGCAATAAACATTGCAGCTAAGTGGCACTGCAGTCTGTTCCATAATCCGAGGGAAAGTAAATGCTCATGAACTGTTTGCAGGGATTTTTGTCCATATGTTAGAAGAGTTAAAATTACAGAAATTTCTGTTCATCTGCTTTTACATTAAAACTGACAGTCATGGCAATTTTTCCCAAAGTTTAAGTTTCTCAAAACCATTCCAGCGATAGATTTCAGCACTTTTAACTTATCCTTAAGTGAGATTTTAAAGCTTTAAAAAAAAAATAAATAAATCTGGAAGTTCTAAGCAAATTCCTATTTACACTTTTGGCTTGCCTGACAGTAAGAAAATCTTCCCAGGTTACTCAAGTGAGGACTTGCACATTTTATATTAAAGCATTTGTTCAATATTTTAAAGCAAAGCTTTTTAATAATTTGAAATTTTACAAATAGACACTAAAGGAATTTTAAAACACATCTGTAGAAATAGCCTCAAGCAATCTAGGTTATTTATGTCCCTTTTGATATTAAACTATCCGATTATCTCTGAACAGCCTGGTACCAGTTAAATGACAGAAACTTAACAGCTATGCTGGAAATACAAATCTGTAACAAAAACTGTGGTTTAGCGCTTCATCTATAACAAAATTACGAACCGCACACTCAGTCATGGAAGCCTCTCTGTGTAGGAGGACACACGTCTGCTGAAGCTTCCATCACGTGGTGGAGGTGTCCCAAGCCCTGCCACGTAGCCGAGAGGTTTCATGCAAATGGAATTTTTGATGTTCACGTCATCAGTATTAGACTGAAATCCCTGAAGAAGTTACCGTAGGACTTTAGTGAGGTCCTAAAGAAGGACTGTAGTGAAGCTCTGTAAACACACACACACAAAAAAACCTTTATTCTTTTCATTTCCCTGACATGGAAAATGAAAAAGGGAATTATAATAGGACCATTCTCTAGGTTATTTTCCAAATGTTCCCAGAATTCAATTCCTGATTCTAATCTAACATTATTTTAACTCTCAACAATTCTTAAATAAAATGTTTACAACATGGAGTGCATACATTGTTTCTAATTATTTTACAATTATCTAGTTTGAAGTTAATGGCATCCTCGGTCAGGACAACCCAGTTCGCTACCACTAATTCACCTCAATTATTCAAATGGATTTAATTGATTTTTAATGCATTAGTCAAATGCAAATATAGATCAAGCCTGATGTTCTCCTTTTGCAAGAAAGAAACCCTTAGACCGCTCATGATTTGCATAACTTTGTGAAGACTTTTCTTCATTAAAAATAATGACAACAAATTTCAAATGGGCTTGCTATTAATAAAGTGCCTTTTTTTTTTTTTTTTTTTTTTTTTTTTTTTTTTTTTTTTTTTTTGGCATTTCAGGCTCAAAGCCCAATCTTGCAAATAGCCAAGTGTGTTAGCAAGCTTTGCTGAAAGGTGTCAGGGCACCATCTTTTCTTCTTAGTGGTGTTCAACTTTTTCAATTTGTGGAATACAATAAATTATCCAGTAGAGGGGAAGTCCTTCCATAGCAGATGTAAGCATCCTGAGCACAAGTACGGTCTGCGTAGGTTTTATTGTACATGCTTTACAGCAGCCTGCAGACCAGATCGAAAACCATTCCTCAGAAATTCAGCAGCAGGCAACTTTGATTTGTGGCTCTCGGGGGACAAAAGCAACACTCAGGTGGAACCGAGCCCCAGTGTCCTGCTCTGCTGGTGACTCAGATAAACCCCATTACATTAATTTTGCTTTATTATGCCAAAATTCTCATTTGTGAGGTGAAGATAATTTATGAAGCAGGCAGAGATCCTGTGATGAACAGCACTGAAAAAGAGGCAAGTGCTACTATTGATGAATTAGCTGTGACAACAGATTCTTTAAAAAAAAAAAAAAATAATAATCCAAACCTTACTCCAGAAACAGTATTCCATTCACCAGGAACTGCATTAGCACTTGGAGAACGAGTCCATCAGACTCTGCATTTCTTTAGAGGGAACAGAGAACAGCTTGTCTCCACAGTCTATTATAATTACCACCAAACTGCACTGGAAACTTGGCAATTTTGAATTTCATAACACCCATGACTGACATTCCTAATTAATACTATTGTTTTTCTCCTCTGGCTGAATTTCCTGAATGCCAACCTGCACAGTGTATGCTAAAAACAGGCATTAAAGAAAATAACATCAATGTTAATCTCTAGCACAATTCTATGAAATGCCTCAGTAAAGTGTACAGGAAAGGACAGCATTCATATAAATAATGGATCATTGCAGCCTGATAATCTTTATCCTCCCACGCTTAATAAGATGATAATCTTTCTCCTCCTGTGTCCTTGCCTTTGAATTTCAGTGCTGCAGTGGCTAAAGTGCATTACCAGCTCTCCTTGTCATCTTGCTTTGAAATTTGTAAATGAAAGAACCTTCCAAAAGAGGAGAGCAGAAACAGCCTCGTGAAGATATAATGCAGAACGCTCTGCTGCGTTAGTCCCTGATTAGTCCTGATATCAAATTTTTCTTTTCCTGTTTATCATTTTGGTGATCTAAGGCCAGGAAAATTCATAAAGGTATGTATTTGGTTCATGCTGGTTCACTCGGGGCACGTCTCTGATCTGCAGGAGAGGTGACAGATCTCCAGGGTATCCCAAACTACCTCCAGAAGCATTCAGCATTTTCAAAAGTATCAACACCAAGCTGGCACCTCTCCCCTCCCTTCACTTCTGAGCAGAGATGGTATTTATCTCTGCATAGCACTGTACTGAAGAATATCTATAGGAATATTAACTGTTACTGGTTTCATGACCAGAGATTGTGTGGCAAGACACAAAAATATTGAATTCATTAAAAATTCTTTTCGTTTGAGAAATGTTAAACTTGCGTTTTTACTTTTCATTTCAAAATAGTGGTTTTGATGCAACAGGGAAAAAAATTACAAAGAAGGGTAATGTGAAAGGCAAATGAATTATTAGAGGTGACCTGAACACTACTTTATTAATAATATACTTATATATTATATAATATATAATATATATTTTTATATAATAATATATGTACTATGCTTATATATACTATATTGATTTGGCCTCACAAATAGACAAAAAACCCATCACATTTAAGTTCAAGTTAAAGCATCCTACAAACCCATGGTGTCTTAGTTTGCCCATCACCAAGGCTGGATAGAACAGAATCACTTTCCTGAGATTTGGATGTCGAAAACTATCTTAACTTGATGTGGCCAAGATCAGTGGGAAATCACCAAAAGTTAGGTTTAATTTCCCACACATACTTCCAGCAGGCCATATACTAACACCTGTAAATTGGAGATCCAAAATTCAGAAGATTGGTTTTGAGTGATTTTTAACTGAAATAACAAAACTAAAAGCAATGTAGCGGTGCCTGTACCATAAACATTCCAGTTATGGATCGAAAATATTTGAAGTAGAACACTCTACATACAAATCACATTGATAGCCACTGTCAACGTACAAAAGCATGTAGCTGACACATTTAACCATGTGTTTCTTTAATTGGACTGGTTTTCAATGCTAAATCCATGGTCACAGATCTCCCAGGAGAAGAAATCTGATAAAACTTTTATGTCTGTCTCTTTGAACTCATGATCTAAAAATTTCTAGCTGCAGCGAACTGGAAAGGATTGTAAAGCATTTAGAGACTTTAGTTTAAATGTTGGAAGTGTGTATGGAAATCTCTGTGAGTTCTGTTTCTAAGTCTGTAGACTGATTTCCAATTCTTCACTTCCATGAAAACCAACAAAACCAAAAATAGAAAAAGCACGGCTTGGAAATGACATTCAGAAATGGATGCAAGTGTTGGAGTCTGTTCTGCAGTACTACTCAGTAAAACTAGTGTATGTATGATTGAGTGCAAAATCTGTTCTTTTGTAGATTGGGCAGAATTATTTTTTTTTTCCCCTAGCCCATGAAAATGTTGAAGATATCAAAATGTGTTTGCCTACTAAATCTCAGTAAAATGTCAGAATTTTCATGCACTGGATTTGTCAGTTTAAGTCAATCAGTATGCTTTGTTAAATAGTTTTGATATGCTTTTGACTTATATATCACTTTTTCTTTTTTTACATGTGTATCTAAATTGAACTGAAATTTCAAAATAGAATAATTAAATCAACTTGGGGAAAAAAAAAAAAAAAAAAAAAAAAAAGAGGTGCCAGTTCAAAAATATATAGGGTGGATGCTTTCACAGCTTCAAAACTTTTCTTTAAAGCGTTCTGAGTTGGGAGAATTACTGTAGCAAATTCTCTATTGTTTATGTTTTCAAGTTCTGCAAATTGTTATTTTTTGCTGAAATTTCTAAATACACCTTTTTGCGACAGATTTTGGTTTAAACCCTTTTCTTTTGTCACAAGGTCATGCAGTTGGTACAACGTTCAAAGACCAAAAGCCTGTGCATGTTAGAAGACTTTTTTTTTTTTTTTTTGTCTGCAATGTCATCTTCAAAGTCTGCCAAGAGCTTGGAAGAGGCTGGAGTCCCCTGGTAGCCCTGTGTTTCATGGTGTGTGGTTTGAGAAATGTTTTTATCAGGAAAAATGTCACAAAAATTTCTTTATGAACCCCAGCAAGTTCTGTGCTTTGGTATCAATACATTCCTAGAAACATTGGCACTGCTTGAATATTTCTCTTGGAAAACTCTGACAGGCTTGAGCATGTGGCAGTTGTAATGGTCTTTGTCTTACCCCTTTCACCTCATGACACATTTTTAGCCTTTTTTCTCTTGATACTGCTGCATCCACAGTCCCTTTTCTGCAGATTCCTCTGAAAAACTCAGTGCAGCTGACAGCAGCCTCTCTCTTTTCTTATTCTTTTGGATGTGCTGTGGGAGATGCACTTCTACATGGCAGAGACAGACTGTCCCTTAAGACCTCTTTGGTGACTAGATCACAACAAGAATGACAGACGTGACACTAGGGATAAGAACATATATTTCTATTGGGTTCTGGAGAAAACATTTATAATCCAAAAGCATTCTTTTTTGATTTGGTTGTGAGGCAGAGACCAGACCCTGTGCCCTAGGATTTATTGGCTAAAGGACTTCAAGACAGTGAAATGCCAAATCTAAAAAGAAAAAAAAAAAAGTTAAAGCACAATACCAGTAACAGAAAAAAAACCACAACAATTAGCAACAAAAGTAATAAACCATCACTGTTGTAGCATCTGTTCCTATTGCCCTTTCTGCTTTTTCTCTGGTCTTCAGTTTTCATTTTCTCCTTGCCTCTAATGGTTCTTTAACATTATTCCTTTCAGTTATTTCAGCAGGATTTTTAATGTATTTAATCAAAGGTAGATGAAATAAAGGTGCTTTTTTTACCTTTTGATATTTGTTTTTATTTAACAAAATGGGCTGTACCTGTATATATGAAAAATACCTGTAGCTGAATGCTTTCAGCATTGGGTTGGGAAATGTTCTTAGCCAACAGATGCAATATGACTACAATGTGTCCTGGATGCCTGGGGAAAAGCTGCAAAACCAAGGGAAAGGATATAATGTGAAATTCTAACCTAGACACGTGTTTTACAAGAGAAAAGAGATTCAGTGAAATAAGGAACTATTCCAGGAACACATTTCTTTAGGAGATTGTTTCACTCTTAGTTGAAAATAAGAGGAATAAGAGAAGGTAACAATCTTCAGAGAAAACCACTGTTTCTGAATGTTACAGTGCCAGCTGTATAGAGAAGAGATGTTGGAGATTCACAGGCTACTGAGATTCCTGCCATGATAAAGAGGCTGCTGGGATTAGACTGGACTACAGGTAAACCCGTTCTAACTCCTGGCAGAAGACATACAGTTACCTGGGGATGGCAGGAAGTTTTTCACTTACCATACCAAGCATCTCCACCAGATAAACTGGTACTGGAGAGGAGACATGGAAGAGAAACAATAGGATAAAAAGGAATACTTCTGTCTCACGGATCCGTGAGAAATAAAAGGAACAATCAAGGGAGAAGGAATATATGGGCCAAGACACAGAGCTCAATCATAAAAGATACCAGGTAACACAAAAGGATTCCAGTGGAGACCAGTGCATATCTGAGCTTATTCTTAAACTTTCTTGCTTCATGGAAGAAAGCAAGTATAAAATCATCCTTATTTGCAATTTAGAAGGCCAAATCTTTTTTTCTCAGTAAAGGGATATAAATCTGTAGTTAAACTGACTGCTAAATAGACTTTCCAACAGAAGACCTCTCAAAACAGTAATCATAGCGCTGTTTCTCAGGGACACTGAAACAACCTTAGAAATCACCAGCAACGAAGCATGAAAAATATGACCCTCCAGATGAACACTGCCCTAACTCAAAGTCTCATTTGGAAGCTAAAAATGTACCATATAGGTTTGGGGTTTTTTTAATATCGACTAATATTTAAAATGCTAATACAAATGGCATGCAGAGAAACATACACTTTTAACACACGGCGGCATTCTAGAAATGCAGGGAAGTTACAATTCTCTCGGTAGGGATGTGCTGAACTTGACATACGTGTTAAAACCAGTATTTGCTGCACAAAGGCACTTTCAGGGCACAGCTTTGCTCAGTGTTAACCAAGCCCTCCAATTTCTTACCTACTGTTCTTTGTGCATTTGCAGATCCTGTATTAAACTGCTTCTTCCGCTGCAGAATGGTCGCTGCGATTCTGTTTTCATTCGCCTGTGCTTCAGATGCAGCAACACACGTGATCAGCTTGCTATCTCCTACTGCACATTATTACTCCCTATCATCATCTTTCAAGATATACCCTGTTCATTTCAGTCTCATTCACCCTTGCTGGCACTGTTTATATCTCCAGAGATAATTTGTGACAATTTACAGATGCTTGCTTCATCAGTTTACCTTCAAATAGTTACTTTATATATATTCTCCACATTGTGTATGGAAAAAGTAATGAACCATAGTAAAAAACATGTTGGTTCTGAATACAGCAAAGACTTGAATACAAGTCCACTCCACAGTCTAACAAAGAGGAAAAAAAATTAAAAAATACTATGAGAAGTATTTAATGACACAAAAAATACTTGTAAAAACCCTAAACTATAAAATTGTGTAAGTATACGTTACTGTGCACTTCAGGACAAACATGCCTCCCAGACATGGGAACCATTACTTCATTTCCATCTTAGATCCAAGGTTCTTACTCGAGTGTCAGTTACGATAACAGAGGCTGATGCTCAGGCCTGAACCGTCGTCACGTTCAACGGTGATGGTCACGTTCAGCAGAGCCTTCAGAAGGCCCCACTGTGTGATATGACAGTTAAACACTCTGTTCTCATAACAACTGCACTTTGGGGAGAATTAGGCTTTTAAGAATTATCTATTTAACATATCCCTTTGAAAGTATCTATTTCTAAAAAACCTAGAGAGAAGCAATTGTGTTGATAGGGATCATTTCTTCTATGTTCAACGCTACTGAAATCCGTGCTGCCATGGGAATTATGGTTCTTCATGGCTAAGCACGAGGGCAGTAGTAGCGTGGGGGTGTCTCTATTCATGACGAGACACTGTTCATCCTGAAGTGTTCAGCAGCTTGACTACCTTGAGATCCCGAAAGAAATGCATTCAGGAATTCAGTACCACAAACTGGGAGACAAATTAGCTATAGCTCCTAATTTCCACTTAGAAAATATAAAACTATAGGAAACCCCTAATTAAGATTCTTCCCCTAATTGAGTAAGTTCATCATCAAACGAAATAAAAACATCCAAAACCATTAGTAAGTACAGATCACAACCTCTGTCTTCTGGTTCCAAGTGACTCGCTTCACGTTCCATTCCACAAAGACTATAGAGAGGCTTCAGCCAACTGCCTGAGCTGATGCACTGCTGTTACCCAGCGCTTAGAAGAGCACCATATTTAATTTTCACCTACAGACATTAAAACAAGCTTTTTAAATGGAATTTGAGGCATCACTACTGGAAAGTAGGCCACGTATATCAGGGGATCTAATTGCGGGTCTGTTACCTCCCAGAAGCCAGGTTTGAAAACTTTACCCTTTCCTTCTCTTCACATCTTCCACAGTACATCACAAAAATATTACACCAGAAAATGGCAGAACTGCTTTAGAATTACAGACCAAAATTTCTGCTCTCTTGCTTATGCACTGCCCAATAAATAGTCATAAATGGTTGTTATTCTATTCATTTTATTAATGCGATCATGCCCAGTTCAGGAAAACATCGCAAATAATTATAACTCACAATTCACCCATCCTCATCTTTTCTCAGCCTCTTCTATTGTTGGGTTTTTTTTTTCCCCTTCTGATTGCCAGCTGCTGGTACAGATGCCACTTCCTGCCAGATGTTTTCATAAAAAAACTCAATTAGTATCTCCCCACAGATGAGAGAGCTATAGAGGTGACTGTACAAATCCAGACTTCGGAAGTACAAGAGGTTAAATGAGATTCTGTTGCTCCCTAGACATCGGTTTATCTAATGATTATTTCTTGCAGGTGAAGATTTCATCTGCATTATTTGTTCTAACTAAAATAAAAGAATAAGCAAAACTACTTTTAAAACGGGCAATGTGCAATAACGTATTAAAGAGGGATAGAGAACTCAGCCTTACAGCAAAGGGAGATCCTGTAAGGAGGATGGGAGGCTGAGGTCAGTCCGTAACAGCTCCTCTCTGCCACTCCCCGCTCCTCACACTTCTCCCTGCTCCCGTGTGGGTCCTTCCGCAGGCTGCAGCCCTTCAGGGTAAACCTCCGCCAGCACAGGAGCCACTCCTGGCAGGAGGACCTGCTCCATCACGGGCTCTCCAGGGGCTGCAGCTTTTTCAGGTAACAGCCACCTGCTCTGGCACAGGGTGCTCCATGGAGTCCCACGTGGATACCTGCTCCACGGTGGTTTCCCACACATCAGGGTAACCCCCGCAGCACCTCCTGCCCCCCTCCTGCCCTCACCTGGATGCTCCCAGGGCTGGTGCTCACAGGTTGTTTCCCCTCCCTCCTCACTGCCAGGGCAGGGTTTGGCCCTTTCTTAAGTAAGGAACCAAGGGGGACTGTCTGTGTCTGGCATGGGGCAGCCCAGCCTCTCCCACAACAGCCTCCCCCCAGCTCCCCTGCGACCAAAACTGTCCCACAGACACCCACTGCAGAGCTCCCTCACCCTGCAAGGCTGCTTCCTTAAATTCTCACTCACACTAATGATATAAACCACCCTACAAATAAAGACTTTGCTTTGAGGTTTCAGGGAAAGTAGTATAACTGAAATTAAATAAGAGAAGGAGAGGCAAATTAAAAATCTACAAGATTCCATTGTGCAATAACATCCCGCACTTCAGTTCTGATCTTGCTCCATTTTAACCTGCCATCGCTCCTTAAACTTCCCTGCTAGTGTAAGACACAGACCAACAAGCCTTGTACCATTACAATAGCAGCTTTAATAAAGGAATGTGGTTTAAAGCATTACCTTTCTCAGCATCCGAAAAATACAGAGATAATTAAGGCTGATTTTCTCCAAAGCTTTCCACCCTCCTAATGAGGTCTAATGAATTCAGCACTGAAGATTTAACAACAGGTGCCTTTACATTAGGTGGCCACACTGAACAGGCACAGACGTCACCTGCAAGTGTTTTCCTCAAGAATGTTAAAAAAGGGCTTAAAACTGTTCCCTGCAGCAACAGCTGCATTGCTAAATAAATAAATAAATAATTGGTATTTTCTAATATTCAAAACTTGCCCAGCCCTGGCCTTGACCCCAGTGCGGGGGTATATCTATCACAGCTAAAGTGCCTTTTCTCAACCCAGGAGTTTTGTCACTTTTCTGATTCTCTCCCTGGTCCCACCGACACAGAGTAAGAACGTGACTGTGTGGGGCTCACAGCTGCCAGCTGGGGTTAAACCATGACACTCAGTAATGAAGAAACTTTTAAGTGATCCTACAAATTCAGAACCGAGTCTCTGTGAATGGTTCAGTGGTCATCAGCGCTCACCTCTATTTTACCTGAATCCAAGGCATTTATTTACTTTTCTGCCTAGATGATCCTCAATATCCAAGGGCTCTTATTCTCTTGTCTCTTACTGACTTATCCTAGAGAAGGCAATTTCTCAGCATTCATTTCTTCCTCTTAGCAAGCAAATGAATTGGTGAGAAGTCACAAGGAAACAGCTGTTAAAAATTGATGCTGACACTCAAACTATTTTGCTACCCGTTACAGCAACATTGAGGGAGTCTTTCCTTAATATCTCCTGAGAAATTTCTGTAAAAAAAACTGATATGGCTGGTCACAACTTTTTCTAATTAGGAAAAGAATTCTGCTCCTTCATTTTGGTCCCTACCTCTGGACATCGGATCCCTATAGCTACAGCCTTCTCAAATGACAACAGGTGAAGACACTCAAACACCAAGCAACTTAAAAGGCCTTTTCCCTATTTAAATTATCCTACAATCTGTTTCCAACTCATCTAAATTTCATGCTTTGTCTCCGTGAGAGCTATATGCTGTTCTGCTTCAAACTCATGAAGCAAGGCCTCCTCGCAGAAGTCTGTTCCCCAGGCTCCTGTGCCTGTGAGTCTTTTCACGCAGCCCTTTGTGATTTATGCTCGTCTCTAAATGGTCCAGCTCCTTCCCTACCATAGCTCCACGTGAGCATTTTACCTGGATGAGATCTCCAGCTGTGTTTTAGTCTAAAAGTTTCCAATTCTCCTCCTTAGAGCACTTCAAGACATTTCCTGCCCACCCATGTCTGACTTCTTGTCTCGATCTGCAGAGGTAAATGTGTGTTTTTTCTAAGGTGTTCCAGAGTCAAAGAGATGGAAATTAATAGTTACAATCTCAGTTTAGTGCTTGTTATCACTAACCATCTCCGCTAATATTCCTGTGCTTAAAGAGGTGGAATATATGCATGGGCATGGTGAAGTATATGATCTAAAGACTGTTAATATATGATCTAATAAACTATATTATGTTTAATAAGCTAAAACATATAAACCACTTTGATTTAATAAATATGCTCTAAATCATAGATGACACTCCTATAAGTCCTTTTATAAAAAATTAATCATAAATGACACCCACATAAAAATAAGACATTAAATACACCCTTTTCCCCACGGAGAAATCCATCCATAGTACTCAAAGGCCAGTCACCCCCCTCACCAGAAGACTCTTACTCAGAGTGTACAAACACCCTGAGCACCATTAGCATTATGGTCGTTGTTCAAGTGTTGTGGCAGGTTCCACTTGCAGCTTCAGTTCTGGAAGCTACAATGCCTGAGTGTGATTAATCAGAGCCTGCTTGTTGCAGAAGCTAATGGAAGGAACAGTGCTAAGCATTTTTCAAAAATGAATAATAACCCAGGTACCTGGCACCTGCATGTGAAGTGAAGCATTACAAACAAATGAGGAGTAATAGAGCTTACTGGGCATAAAATGTTACTGTTTTATAAAAAAAAATGCAGACTAAGCAAACTAGAAGTAATCATCCTGAGCACTTCCACCGACTAAATAACCTTTAAACTTTCTGAAGTCCTACAAAATAACATGATTGATTAGCATCTGCATGAGTCTATAAAGGGGAATGGGGGACAGATACTCTTGAAGTGATACTAGAATTTTAGTCCTACCTTAGCTCTGTTACTGCTCAAAATTAAACATTGAATTAACTATGTTAATGGCCCAGATCTTGCTATTGTGTTTCCTGAGCTTTTAGAGCGCTTGGAGAAATATTATTCAGGCTTTAGGTATTTGTTAAAATTAATGTCTGGAGACCGCCAGGCATTTTAAAAAGAAATGCCAATTAATTGTTTCCTTATATTGCACATTATTTAATATACTTTGCTAGAGATCCATCTTGCTAACAGTCCCCTGCTTGGAACTTTAAATAAAAAAAGAACCTTTAAAGGAAACCAAGGCTGATACATATGCAGATGGCAGGTTTACAGTTGGACAATACCCTGTTTAGAAAGGTTAGCAATTACTGCATTTGCTGGGTAAACTGTTGCCAATTTGCTGACAGCTTCTTTCCAGAAAGTTGGAAATCATATTTTGCCATAAAACTATATTAAATCTACCCTAGAAATCAAAATGAAACTTGGATTCATCATTACCAATTTACCAATTTTAGCAGACAACTATTGCTGGCTTTTTTTTTTTTTTTTAAATCTGCTTTAGCTTCTTGTTAAAGAAGATTAGCTGTACCTATTTTGTCTCTCCATAAACTTCCTTACTCAAAATCATCCTTCTCATGTGTCCTAGTGTATGCAAAAAACTTTAAGGTCTCTGCGGTGGAAATACTCTCAGTTTATAATAAGAACACAGAGGAAATTTATTGGTCACTAATGCCAGCCACCACATAATAAATTCCATTTGAAAAGGGGAATGAATTCACAGTATACATGGACGGGCATCTGGAAAAAGGGATCACTGACAAAATATCTAGATTCTCTAACTCCAGAACCTTTAAATTGAATCCAAGGACTTGGATTTCTTCTTTTTTTGTGGATTTATATTCTATACATGGACTTAGACAAATAGACAGAGTAGAGAATTTGAGAGACTAATATTTGCTGACCTTCAGAATCCTGGAAGTTCAGAAAGTTGAATAATTTGAATTTTTGGGAGGCAGCTGTTGCTAAATAATTTTGCTTTTATAAAACACACACTGCAGGGAAAGAAACAAAATAAACAAAATGTTATCTTTTTTTGCTATGAGAAAGGTAAGGGAACAAAAGTATTAACACACCTAGAACAATTAAATATGAAGAATGCAAGGCAAGGACTGAGAGCGTAACAGGGGGAAACGTTTATGTTGTAAAACTGACTAGTATGAAAATCTTAACAATCTTATTTCTCCTGAAATTAAAGTGTATTTTTAAAGGCTTTTTAGAAAAACAGTACAGCATTCTATACTCTGAAACAAGTTAGACATTTAGTGGGCTGACTGACATTGGGGTTGAATTTGCATTTGGCACACTTTAAATGTTCAAATTGAAAGGAGCAAAAGCCTTTGTTTTGAAACACAAAAATATTACACTGTGGAAAAAAGAAGAGAGAAAGAGACAGTGAAAACAACTGAATGATGGACTGAGAGATAAACATTGTGCATTATTGTTTACTCAAGCACGTAGCAGCATTAAATAAGGTTTTCCTAATATCATTACTGTGGTGATTAACATCCTTTTTCACACTTAAAAATCATTCCTGAAACTCTAAAGTGAATTGATTTCTCCCCACTATAGTTAATTACTCCATATTTAAATTGCAGGAAGCTGCATATTTTTTTCAACTCCGCACTTGCAAAATAGTGGCTTAAGTCTACTCCCTTTCAGCCCTCTTCTGTGTGGGACCAGCACACGCCGGGGTGGTCAGGATGATGAAGTACCTGCTCAGAGCCTTCTCGAGTAACTCGGATCTACCATGCTCCATCTCTGCCTCGGGAGAAGGAAAGCAGATAGTTCTGAGTTTTAAATAAGGTAGCAGAGCCAAAACACCGGATTGTACAAATATTCAACGTGGCTTAACGAGCACAGCCAAGCGTTCTGCTGGTTGTAATGAAAACGGTGTCTTGAGAGTCCCTGTGTGGTTATAAGGTAGCAGGGGTCATCCGGGCTGCACTCCATCAAATCCGTATTTGAGAGAAAATTTGAGAATAAATTCCTATAAAAAAGCCAGTAAGAAAAAACAGAGACTAAAGATTGCTGAAGAGATAATCAAGACGACTGTGTTTTGTTTCCAGATTTTTTTTTTTGGTTTTGTCAAGCTGCTTCTTGACAGGGAGAGAACAGAGAAATGGTGCTAATGTTTCCTGTTGAGCAGCTACAAGCGTTTCTTGGCATGAGTTTGCAAACAATGTAATCGACTGAATTCTGCCTTTCAGGTTTTTGCTTCTGTTGTTTTGCTCCGCTGCACTTTATCATCAGCAATAGCGGTGTGTAACCTGTGGTACTACTTACACACTACGTGTGTCAACAATGGAGATAAACTACACAGTGCAATGAAAAAAAATATGTGGAGTAGCTCGTAGATCCCACATTTGTAACTAAAGAAAATTTTGGCATTATTTATTCAAAAATGAACCAGCTTGGAATATTTCTGTATTTCCTATGACATCTTGGCACTTACTAAAAATCAGTAATATAAATTTGGATTTTGTTAAAAACAGAACACCCCTCTATATTGCTAATAGTATCAATGCATTTTTCTGAGCTAGTAGGTATTCATTTAACACACCTTCATCAACCAAATGCAGAATATCATCGCATCACATCAAATCAGCTTTTTCAGTCTCTGCCTAAGGATGAACTTTATTCTTTCACTGCAAAAAAATACACAATAGGGCCTAAAGCCCGTATTAACATATTGCTGAAATGTTTTCTATGCCACTAGAACATTTGAAAGAACACAAAATTGGCTTTCAGATCCTAGCCCACATCCAATTCCCCATGCACGAGATGATAATATGAAACTACTTTACATATGTACACATGTGTGCATGTGCACTTTCCAGAAATAATCACTACTTCTTTGTGCTGATGAGATACTGAAAAAGCCCTTGGGCCATAGAGCACTGAACTGGTTACTTTTTATTATTTATCTTCCTACTTTAGCTTATTTGAACATCCAAACCTATAAATAAGGGCAACACTGAGCAAAGAAAAATGTGGGTTTTAACAGGTAGCTCTGCTTAAAATGCTCAGTCTGGAGGGAACCGAATTGTTGGGGTGAAAGACGTTCTGAACATAAAGGTTACTTCATGTTTTGCCTCTAACTGTCAGTACAAGGAAGACCACCCACTCACAACACCAACAAGTACTTCCACCGTGGCTTATCAGCCTCTGATAGGCACAAACCTCAGATCTCATGTGGGAGAATATGTCCAAAGCCCAGAAATGATCTTCAGTGCCGTGTCTCAAACATTCCCATTGGGGTTATAACTAGCTTGAAAGTAATGTATGTAAGATTAAAGATTACCTTTAATTGACCTCTGTTTCCTGAGCTCTAGGGTCCACACATCAAGTGTTTCTCAAAAACTTTTAGAACTAAAAATGAATCTTTCAATGAAGAAAGATAAAAAAGTGAAGTATCACGGAACTGTGGCTGTGCATGAAAGACCCAACTGGTTAAAACTTGCAAAATAAACTTCAGTGTTTTCATGATGGCTAGGAGGGCATCACAAGCTGTATTATCAAGACTGTGGCCTGCAGGTTGACAGAAGTGGTCCTTCCCCTACGTTCAGCACTTCTGAAACCACATCTGGGTCCAGGTTGGGGCTCCCCAGTAAAAACCAGACATGGACATAGCAGAGCAAGACCAGCAGAGGCCATGAAGATTGTCAGGGACTGCAGCACTGAGGGCTCGGGAGTGATAGCGGATAGGTTTTGCTCAGCCCTGAGAAAAGAAGGCTAAGAGGTAGCTCAAGGAAGCCGTAACTTCTAACAGCAGTGTATAGGAAAGAGACAGGCTCTTCTCACACAGCTGCAGTGACAAGTCAGGAGGCAACAGGCACAGCCTGGAATACAGGAGCTTCTGACCAGATAGAAGGAAAGCAGAATTAATGAGGAAGATGGTCAAGCACTGGAAGAGAGGCCCCGAGAGGCTGTAAGATACCCATCCTTGGAGGTATTCAGAACTCAGCACCTACAGAACTCCGCAAGTGAAGAAAAGAATAAGTCTAAACCAGTCCTTAAGCTGAGTATCTGTATTATCCTGATTCTTTTAGTGTCTTATTTCAGTCAAGAACCAATCCAATTCTGCTAAACCCTAAAACCAAGTAAACTTCATCCTTCTGAGGTGCTTACAAGGTGACATTACAATGGCAAACTGACTAACAAAACAGAGAAATAAAGCACAAATTAACAATGAAGCTGCTCTGAACAGGGACCTAAGCGGTAGTAACATCACATCACAAGTAACATCACATCCTACACACCATAATTAATTCATCATGTTATCCAAAAATTCAACAATCATTTCAATACGTTGAAGTATCTCCAAAGAATGAAGCCTTTGTGAAAGAACAACATGTTTGTCTTCAGTGACGACTGAAGACAAAAGCTAAAGGTGCACTGGTTAAAGAACCTTGTCATGGCCTCCTATTATAATAATAAGGCTGTCAATGGCTGTAAATTAAAAGCATAATTGTCCTCACTGAAAACTGCTTAATTTCTACAGGCTGGGATTCTTTCCTCTGCATGTTCCCTCCTCGTATTAAAAACCCCTCTGTAATTATAAATGCTCTTATTCAAGCAAACTCTTTTTTTTTCCCCACTCTGTAGCTGCATATTTTAATGTTGCAATGGATTAGAAATCATAGCTTTCTACAAAGCAAAAAGCAGTGTCCTAAGAACTATTTCCTCTTCTAAAATGCTAATTTACTTTAGATAAATAGCATTTTTGTCATATGCCAATTTATTCTTAAGGTAAAAAAAAAAAAAAAAGAAACCAAAGAAAACAAACTATGCACATACTTGGACTACAATAAAACCAAATTGTACCTTTTGAAAAGCTTTGATTGTTTCCTTACCATGAACTTTCTCCTCTTTGAATTGCTAATTCACTTAATGGTTCATTTTGCTCTGAAATTTGCATCATGAAAATTACCAGCCTTACCAGGTCCTCCACGTACAAAACAGTTTGCATATTTTGTTACAAAGGTTACGTTTGACGCTGGGAAATAGCAGGATGTCTTGAAAAGGTAAAAATGTAAGAAGCTACTTTAGAGTTAGTGGTTTAACTTAAAAATAAAATTAAGATCGGCTTTTTTTTTTTTTAATTCAAGTTGTTTATCAATGAAAAAAAAAAACAAAAAAAAAAAAACAAACAAACAAAAAAAAAAAACCACACCAACCCTAAAATAAGTCTCTAATCATTGCTTTGTCTTTCAGATTAGCCACAGAGTGGTCAACCAGACCTGCAGAGCTGGACCTCTGGCCACCATCGCACGACTCTGGATTTCACGTTTCCATCGTGCTACGCCCAGCGATAGGTAGCATACCCGAGTACACAAGAGGACAACTAAAACACCTCCTCTTCAATCCATGGAAGTTAGCATTTGCTTTCAGCTAAGTTTGCAGATCCTGTTCTCTATAAAAGGCAGTGTTCGATATCTGCACGGCAGAGGATATGGAGGAAATTACGCTGTAAACCACACCTTCATTCTTGATTCGTTCACCATCTAGCAAAAACATGTCTTGACTCAGGTTTCGAGGCTCCTGTGTCTCAGAGAAATGCTAACGATCAGAAGCAGGTACTTGCAGTTTTTAATGCTAAAGAAGATAATTTCTAGAAACTAATGTGTTTTGAATTTAACCTATATGCTAAAAATAGATATAAAATTACAGCAACTTATTTCTGTTTCTAAATAAACCAATGGCACAAGTGTAGCCAGAGTATAAGTCAGATACTTGGAGTTCATGCAGTATAACATATAAATTAAGTTTGCCAAAGATGGGGAGTGAAAATCAGAAATATTCACGTAGCCCTGACATTCTCAAAGCTACAAGTTGATTAAGATGCATAAGATTTTCTTCTGCTGCGTGGGCAAACCAGCCTTACACCATCACTAGAACTAAGCACACAACAATGCTGAAGTAACAATCAGAGAGTGGGGGCTTTATTCAACTATACAGGACTGAGGGAACTAGTGAAAAATCCTTCTAGGATTAACAGATCATAATATTGTACTTAACTTTCCAAAAAGATTATTGTAAAACATGTTCTCTAGGAAAGACTAAGAACAATCCAAATGGGCAGATACACATTGGAAAATATATTTACACAGCTCAGAAGTCCTTTGAGAGCTTGGTGTTATAGATGAAACACAAAGGCAAAGCCTCAGTCAGAGTACTTGCACATTTTGTATTATTTTAAGCCTAGGGTAAATAATCTCAACTGTTAATAGGGCTTTACTGAATCAGAGGTTGAGCAAAAGAATAACAAGGGGTTGGGTTTTTTTTCTCCTTATTTTTCTTCGTGCGAGCCACCATTCCCACATGAAAACCCTTTAAAGCACGTTAGGGGACAGTGCTGGGGAAGCAGCTCCATACTGTAGCGTGTCAGGGGCCAACCCCTTGGAGCAGCACATGTGAACAGGGGAGCCGGTACGATCCGCAAAGCAGCTGAGACGGACACGTGGACTTAATAGTTCACAAGGAGTTTATGGACCACAGGTTTAGAAGCCCTGAAGTGATTTATTTAAGGACCAGCAGCTCTCAGGACAATGGCACATGCCCAGACAAACTACAAATATTCTACAGAATGTACTTTATGAAGCAAATAAATCATAACTTTAACTCCTTAATAATCCCAGGATGACAATACCTACAGAAGAGGAAATCTTAATCCAAATCACCTTTGGCTTCCACATTTCAGTGTGAAATATAAAATTTCAAGTATGCAAATTCTGAATGCAACTGGTTTTACTGTTGGAGGGGTTGTCTAACACAGAAACATGAAGATCGCCTGGTGTTGGAAGAACAGTGTTCCAAATTGTAATTTTTCGTATCCTAACTTCACAGGTATGTTTATAATAGAGCAAACCTTTAGAAAAGATTACCTGTAGTTCTTGCTGTAAAAATGGTACTTTATGAAAGCAAACAAAATAAGACTGACCTGAATAGCTGAGTGTATATATAATTACCAGTTCTGAAGTCCAAATTCATCTGCCTGTTCACTTGCAACCGCTGAAGGATGCATGACTGTGACGCTGCAGACCCATTCACACACACAGGACTTCAGTCTCAGAACCTGCTCATGGATGTTTGCATCGAGGTTTTCCTTTCAATGCCACATTCTAAATGCTTTCTGTTCCACAGAACTGCTCTCACTCCCTTTTAAAATGAATGAGCCTTAATCTTTTGACTTCAATTATACAATTTTACATACTTCAGATAGAAAACACCACAAAAATTCCCCAAACTCCTTACACACTGTAGTTCTAAATTTTGACTCGCTCTTCAGTATTCTGCTATAAGACTGGTTCAGCCATCATTAGTGTGTTTCATTGTTTGTCCTTTGTATACCCACAGAGTGCTTTCCCAGTATTATCAATGCACTCTTGTTACAGAGTAATTTCAATGCATCAATACACACCAGCAGTTTGAAACAGCAGGGACTCAGAGCCTGAGGAGGGCAAACTCTTATCGCAGTATCTTTCTTGATTTATTGGAACACAAACGTGATAAACAAACAGGACCCACACTTCATGAAAAATGGCAAAGTACTTCTCTAGGATCACGGGGTCTGTAGAAAACACAAGCTCCAGAGGCTTTTGAAATGGAAGGTCTTTAAGAGGAAAGAGGGTCTCAGCTGAAGGTTAACTATATGCACAACATGCACTGGTCAAGTTTGTGGCTCTTGGACTCAATACTAAACCTTCCAAGTTCTGCATGAATACAGACTATTAAGTGTCCTAAAAAGCTCTTCAGAAAGATACACGACCCACCCACAGCCTTTATGTATTACTAAAGAGTGCCAGAACATTCCAGACAAAAAGTTGTTGCATTAGCAATGTTTTGTTTGGCCAGAAAGAAGAAATATATTCCTTCTGCCTGTTACATTTATGTGATTTCTTAACCGTAAGGCAGTATGATTGGCCGAACTGATGGCACCTTGCAATAAGAGGTTACCCAACACACAGAAATAAACGCTCTATAAAATCATTAGATGCAAGTTCTTACAAATCAAGAGGAAAAAAAAAAATCTTCAATCCTCCATTCTAATTAATCCTACCTAGAGCTGGTATTCCTAAACAAGGCAAGAGAAATACCACCGAAAATAAATCTTCTAGCAGTTTTCTTCTCTAAGTGGCTTGGACAAGACTGAGAGAACTACAGAATAAGTTAAAAACGGAACAAAAGAAAAGCAGATGAATGAAATGTGCGTGAGCATACTTCCCTGTCCTTATTAGTTCTGCAGCAATTTTTCAAAATGCTGTTGACACCATAATAGTCCCCAGGGAGAACATGTTAACTAAAGGGATAGCAACTTCATTTATCAACAGTGGGACAACAAATTTGCCTGTAGAAATTATGCCAACCTGCTCATACAGCTAATCAGGGATTGGTAAAATCAAGTCAAGGTCAAATTGCAGGATTTTACTATAATTACTGGGGATTTCAGAGTTGTTCATTCTACAGATTATATTCTACAAGATTACAATGCACAGCCAAACCTGGGTTGAACAGACCAATAAAAGTACTCTAGCACTCTAGCATCATGGAATAGGTTAACGTTTTTCTTTGTCCAAACCTGGAAAAATAAAGGAAACACAGAACTTGAACTTCAGGTAACTTGCTTCCTTATTAAATTAAAAAAATAAAGTCCTCATATAACTCCATATTAAAAAGAAAGACAAAACAAACACCACAGGCAGAGGGAATTGGACGAAAGGGCACCAGTACATGAGAACAGGACTCTGTAATTATACTTCATTTATACTATCCGCTTCTAGTTATATTATTTACAGTGAGAAGAAGGTGGAATAGGAGTTTCCTCATTTTGACAGTGCATATAAAATTTAGACCTTTGTAAACACAGTTAAACATTTCCTTCTTTTCTTTCGGTTATACTGAGCTGCACATCCAGGTAAGACTTTTGACTCTGTATCAGCCAGACCAAGTGGAGTCTTTGATAACCCGCTATCTGTGACAGAACTTTCTCTGTCTACATCTCACATCTGAAATGGGAATTTATCTACGTTCATGAGCATCTTACAAGTGATGGTTTTTTTCCCCTTTTCAACAATACAGATCATGCCATTTGCTTTCCTAATTAGTTTTTTCATTTAGGAAGATGTGCTGTGGAGACTTCCAGGTACCTCCAGATAGGAAGCTCCCACCAACGGTTGGTTGGCAATCTTGTGCAGTGAGTTTTGTCTTACAGTTCATACACAATCGGTAATAGGATATTTCACCTCAGTCATTATATATTAGCCAGCATCTTAAACAAAGGCAATCCATTAATTCCACTCTCTTCTCCCACTCTGGACAACTTTTCAGAGTAACCTGTGATAATTCGGGCAAATGCTATCTTTTGGACGTGTGTACTGCAGAGCAACATACCATCTGCTCCACAGTGTGATGGGTTAGTCAAAACATCACGTAGGAATCGGATTCACTGTGAAATTAGTCACGCACTAGCTCAGAAACTGCTAATAATGCACAGATAATGCGAGGATTTGCAGAAAATACCGATGCTGTATTCTGATTAGCAAGCAGAACTTCATCTAATGCCATCAGGTCTAGCGTTCCTGCTAGAAGAGCAAATACATATGCATTAACACATTACATGGGTAAATCCAGAACCCTGAGACCAGCGTGTTAAAAGCAGCTCCCTCAATCAGGTTTTGTCGTCAGTTTGGGCTCAAGGGCCCTTATACTTTTGACTATGAAAAATATAATGACTTCCAACTTAATTTTAAAGGGGAAAAAAAAAAAATACAAGCATGGAAAGCTGCCTGATATTGCTTAATGAACTAAGCCATAATTTACTCATCTCTATGCTTTGTTCAAAAAGCACTTCCTAACACAGTCCTTCAAAGGAAAGGAGACATGTTCAGAAAGGCAGGAAAAAAAAATAAAAAAAAAATAATCACAAACACGCTTTAATGAAGACCATGAACCTAAAGACGACAGATGTAGGCCTTTGCTAAACTCATGTTTCTAAGGCTTTTGCTAAGTCTGTAGAGATGAAATGATAAAACCCCAGCCCTTTTCCTTGATACAGAAATATTATTCATGTATATGAACATTAACAAAAAGAAATAGTTTGCCTGTATATCAGTGGCTTCAGTGGACAGAATAGTTAAGATGTAAACATATCTGAGACTCGATAGTCATTTAATGGTGTCATGAGGAATACTTTGGCTTTTTGTAACCCACTGTCACAACCTACAGGGTTACCTGGTTCACAGGTGTATAGAGATCACAGCCATGGATTTGTGGGATTCCATAATACACAAGGACACAGAGGCTTTATCCTCTGAATTTCTCTACTTTATTACAGATTACCACCAATACCACGAAAAATCACCATTCACAGCTACTTTTTGCAATTACCAATCACTTCAGTGTGAGCCATGACAGTTCTTTCAATAGTTTTAATCGAAACTTTGAAAAGGCCCATAGCAATTTAGTGCAATATTTCCATAAAACAAACCAAAAAACACTGGCTGCACTTGCACAAAGCACAGTTGCATAGCTACAATAAATTATTTTTTCTGTTATATTTTTCCCATGGCATATAAAAACTGCCTTATTTGTATACAGCATTAAAAGGCCACTGGCTACACCCTAGTGTAACCGATAACCAAACATACCTGACTTCCACTTAAGTTTTTAATCACAGAATATAGGAGATGTGTATGTGACAATGGTTCTGCCCCAGTTCTTCCAACTGAATAAATGTACTCTTAACTGAGAAAGAGAGATATGTCACTTCAGGGGCAAAGGAATTCACAAAGATGTATTTAGGACTCAGGAGAAAAGATTAAGAGACTCCAAAAATTAACATTAATAGCAAGCACACGGTGTAATCTTAAAATATTTTTAAGTTATTAGGGACATAACAACTGAAGGCTACAAATGCATCTTTCACTAATATTTCATATCGGTTATTGACTGAAATCACAAACAAAAGGGTGATTTCACATACACACAGGTAGGCAAACCAAAATGTGGCTTCTACTCTTCATAGTACATTTAAATATTTACTCCCAATGATTAAGACACACTTAATGCAGACATACAATGGAATTTCACCCTCTCCAGTAAGATATTATCAATAGTGCTGGACCCAGCCTCTGCCATTGATCTTGGACTGTAACAAAGATGCTCTGCGGAGAGCACATAAAGCCGTTCCCTTGAAAAGAAACTAGAGAAGCATCATTAGAAATTTTCCTGCCTATGGAAATTCTGTGATTTAAGTACTGTGCTGTCATATTGTGACTGTTTGTGTCATCTGTCACTGGGTGAAGGTTCACAGAGCAATCTCTCAAAGTTAAACTACCCCGCCAAGCTGCAACCCCCCAGCCCCGTTGCAGTTCTGCGGCTGTTTAACAGCCTGTGCTGGAAATACTTCCAGGGGGGTCAGGATGCTGTTTGTTAGTGGCTCTACAGAGGAAAGAGTCACTTAAACTCTGGTATTAGGAGAAATAATCTCACCATACTGTTATCTGGTGAGTTCTTTTCTGTCCATAGTTATATTTGATAGGTGTAAAAATTCAATAGAATAAAAAACATACTCCAAAAAATACTGATGGCAAACAGGTTAGCTGACCTTCTGCCTTTAAACACAATGTATTTCTGTGTGGGGTTTGATTGGGAACAGCAGAGCCCTTTTAGCCAGAAAACGGGAAATAAAAAAAACTGAAAATGTTTGCTTTGTATTACCTTCCAAGACTGTCTTGTCAAAGCACTCACTCTTCCCCCCCAATTAGCGTAAATAGCTATTATAATTTTATTGCTAAATAAAAAGACTATTTATAACCTTAAAATACCAGTACTACTTTCTGTATGAAAATATGAAAACAGTATAATTTGAATGAGAAAGGAAAAACTTGTTTTGTGAGCTCAAAAAGATAATTTGACTTTAGTTAACTTTAACTTTTACACCTGCACTCAAGCAATGAGCCGAGGGGTAAGATTAGCCACAGTATATGATGCTAACTGGAGTTCAATATTTATTACTTACCCAGTATTCTTTAGGAATTAATTTAAATGAGCAAACAGACATTGTGAATATTAGAACAGATTTTCAACATCACAGATATTTATGTCACTGGAGGTAACGGAGCAGTTCTTTAATTGTGAGGCAACAGGTTGCCAGTTTTTCCCCTAAGCATTGCTCTTCTACCCTGATGCTTTTTTATCTCAAAACTTTTATCTCGCTCACTCAGACTTAAACTTTGCAGGTTGGATTCAGTATAAGCTTGTCTTACCAGGATGTATTACTTCTCCAAGTGGGTAATTCTGCTTCTGGTGTCCAGTCTCATTGCACTGGGTTAAACCACGTTTTTTGAAAATCCTTTGTTAATCATTTTTGTTTCACTAGTTGCTTTTTTAAATATTCATTTTGGTTATAGATGTATTGCCGAATTGTAGGCAGTGAGTTTTCCAGCAATATTAGATTCATAATTCCATTACGCAAAAACGTTTCAAAAACTGGTATTTTAAGCTTTCTGGGAGATATTGTAAATGAACTTCACCGTTGCTGCTATTAGGGTGCTTATGGATCAGATTCCAGTCTCTGAAGTCCTAGTTCCTTGCATTCACTCCAGTGACTCACAGTTTGTTGGTACACTCATGAAGTGTTTTCTTAATGAACACTGAATAACAAACACCCACACTCTGGCACATTCACTTTGGGCCTCACAGGTTCTGGGTTTTTTCCCCTCTTTACTGGTGCTTTCACACATTTGTTTACCATATTTCAGATGCTTGAGGCCTTGATAACATCATTATAGAAATGTTTAATCAAACCCACAGTTTACTCTGACAATATTTGGCATTAGTAACAGCTATAACTCACTATAAACATCAAACTGGCAAGCTTACTCATGTGAGATTTTTCAGTGGCTTTTAAAGAATCAAAAAGTCATGTGGCATAAAACAGATATTTAGATACATGCTGCTGTAAATCTGAATTGTTCTACGATGACTTTTTATATACAAATAAGAGGAAATCGGCAAATTTCTGCCAACGTTATACATAAATTTAAAATAAAACAGTAGCAACATAGAAAACTTGTATATTCCCCAAGCAGGCAGAAGCCCTATTCAACTGAATGATCTAAAGAGAGAATTAAAGATACTAGAGATGCCCAAAAAAAAAAGATGTGCAGGTTCAAAACTTGTTTAGAGGAAAAAAAATCATAGGAAAAATGTTTATTGCAAGTGATTAGAGGCAAAAATGGATAGTTCTTTAACAAGCCATTATATCTAAATCATAAGTTGAAGAAATGTAGGTACATATTAAAGATTATGGCACATCTGCCTGTTCTTATAGGTTTATAATACCTGTTACTGGCCATATTAGAATAAAACATCAAGTATAACCATTGTCATGCTCTTAACAACACTCTCCATCTTACTAAGGCAGGAAATTACTGGTAGTTTTCTTCAGATGTAAATTGGAAAACACTGATGAGCAACATGCAGAATTTACAATTGCTTCAATTACTCTCATAAACCCTTCCTTTTAAGAAAATGTCAATACTACAAGATTGCTTTGGGGAGCTTATTTCTTTCTGCCTTCTTTTTAATACTGTTCTGCATTAAGTGGATTGTTCAGCTATTTCCTCAGAAGCAAATCTCTCTCTCAACATATACGCTTCCTTCGTAGCTCCTGTAGAACTGCATGGACAGTCAAGGGAAGGGCAGATCAATATTTTTAGAAGAAATCAAAAAGTGCCTCCCCTTATAAATAATAAAATTAAGAGTGTTTATTTTCAGCCATGTGGTCTTTAACCTAAATACATTCAGACTGCCAGAACCTCCAAATATGGTAACTGCAAATTAAATTGGTTTAATTTTTGCACATAATTTGTATTTGTCAAACTAATTTATGTGCAAAAACATATTATATGTGTCTGTTCAAACAGGTACACCACAAATCCGTATTCTGGGCCTGACAGATTACTGCTAAAATGTTAGCCTATTATGAAACGCTTTGATCTTTCTCAAGCGTTCCTGTGCTTCAGGTTAAGAACATCGCCAAGTTCTCTGTGACAGGAGGACATTTGTGACATCACTTCTCCAGTTTCTCACCTTTTCTGAAAAACGTAGTTAGTATAAGAATGTTCTGTTTTCTCTTAAGATGATGATTACGAGTAGTTTCACAGAGACGTAGCTGACATAGGTAGTGCACTTTGTTGACTGGAACTCTAAAGTGTCAAAATTATATCCTGTAAAACTTGGTATCATTTGACCCCGATAAAAGACACGGACATTTTCCTTGCACATTCACGTTAGTATGGCCAAGGGGACAGTGTTCACTACAGACTCTCAGGTAACCCACCATAAATATTATTTCTAGAAAAAAAATGAAACTATATCAGGCATTATTTTCCCAGGATGTAGTAAGACAGCATCATCCAAACCAGATTTCACTTTCTACAGGGAAACCAGATGTCTATTACCAGCAAAAGACACATACCATTCAACACAGTGTATTACTTAAATAGCAGGGACCTAATTTCAATTTCTGTCAAATTGATACTTTCCCAATTGAAGAAAATAACTGTCCTGACAAAGAACCCCAGACATTTTATGGACCTGATATTTCTAAGCAGCAACTGAATAAAACCAAAAATCTTTCTTTCATCCAATAAGGAACAGAAAAAAATATTCAAATACTCACAAGTTTTCAATTAATAAAATTCGATGAAACATTAAAATCTTCTATACTCAAAACAGCTACTCTACTACCAGTATTACACATATTCCGTGTTAGTTCAGAGTAAAACTGCTGGAATACTACTCCACCAAATTCACCAAGACACACGTTTTATGCTTACATAAAACCAGATGATTTGAGAGGCAGCAGTGGCAGTATTTGCCTTTGCAAAGGAAAACCAACGGCAAGCAAAGGAATCGAGTAGCAGTGCCCCACATTTCATGTAGCTGAAGTTGAATTTAGTGCAAAACGGTTATCCAGAAAAACAACTTCTGAGTAACATGATGGTTGAATTTCTCAACTGAAGTACAATCTTTGAATCCTAAAAAAAAAAATTTCTGTAAATCCAGATTGTGAACTACAATTTCCTACAAATTGTCACTAGATGGCATCTTGTCATCACACTTTAAATCTCAGTGTTCATCACTACTGTCACTCCCTGTGACAGAAAATACTAAACAGAAAGTGTCCTGATGAGATTTCAGTTTACTGTAATGCATAAAATCCTGGTTTGTTATGTAATACATATCCTAGTGGAATTCACCTCAAAAAATTGTAGGAAATTAATATTCATAAATTGGCACAACACATAAGTGATAACAGTTATTAAGGGGAGTTAAAAGGGGCTGGTGGGTGGGGTAGGATGTTTGGGGGGGTGTTCTAATTTGTATTTCTCATCCACTGAAATTCTCAAAAGGTTTTATTGATGGCTTTTAGAAGCATGTTTTCTGGGTTTGGGTTTGTTTTGTTTTTGTTTTTTTTTTTTTTAATTCTAGGGTTTGATACTTTACAAACACTGTTCATATGAATAGAATGCAAAAGAAAACTAAAGGAAATATTAAATGAACTATAAATACTTTTAATATTAATGATACATCGTTTTATTTGCCTCTAAAAGAATGATAAAAGCATCAAGATGACTGGTACGCAATGCTCATAATACAGCTAAATAGAATGTGTTTGACAGGCAGCTATACAATAGTTAGAATCTTACTTGTGCAAATATTTATGCAAATCAATAAATTTATTCATTTGCTTTCCAGGAGCACATTCCTGCAACTCCTAACTGAAAAGGAAGCCAAAGGAAAAGATTCGAAAGAAAAGCTTGACAAGGTTATCACATTCCCTTTAGTCTCCCTGGAATTATACAAGTAGAGAACTGCAGTATTACAGCCTCTCCGTTCCAGCTACAGGAGCACACTCCACCCAACAAAAAATTTAGTACTGCTAGCAGTGAGAAACGTCAACTTCTGCACAGCTTTTTTTTACAGCTTTCATGCAGACATGCTCTTTTCCTGTTCTTAATCTCTGTTTCCATATTCTTTGTGAGTAGGCAAGGCTAATCCCCGCACAAACATTCAGCAAGTTCTGCACCCAATTTAAGAACACACAAGTCACAACCTGATGGAAGAGGGTATCAATTCATTACAGGAGTTTGATTGTAAGAATAACTGGTTTGTCTTCATTTCATTTATCATTAAATAACATTTATAATTTGAGGGTTTTCTCTATAGAACCTATCACAGTAACACTATCTCATCTAAATGACATTGGAGTATTTTCAAGGAGACTATTTCCAATTAACAACCTCTAGCCACTGGGCCAACCCACCTGATGTGATAAAAACCCACAGCCATTTGCACTAATACTGAGCAATAAACACTGCAAACAAATGAAGATATAAGGAGTAAAAGTCAAGGTTCTTTAACTGCTTCTAACCTTTCATATCTGCTGTGGATTAGCACAGCAATAGATCTCACATGCCAGGATACTCAAAAACAGCCACACCTTGTGATATGAAACTTGACCAAAATCTTCCCACATTAGGCATCTCAGGTAAAATTTTGACCTCGTATCAAACTCAAGTCACATGCAGCAAAACCCATAAAATACTCTCAGATCCACATGATAGAGTTGTAAAGAATTTTTCTTATATTTTGCAGCAGCTCAATAGATTGGGTTGAGAATTCATAAAGAAATCATCAAGATTTTCCACAGATTCTTTTTTTTTTTCCTTAGATCATTTCTACAGTATGACTTCAGGTATCTGCACAACATACTTTCCCTTCTCCCCTGCGCAGACTCTCCTCCCACCCAACATATTATCCAAATGCTCTGTGATGATGCTTAGGGAGGACTTGTTTTTTCCTTCAATTCTGTGCTTTAAAAAAAAAATGCTGGAACAAGAATGCTGGTGCTAAGATATATTCCATTCAATAGAATACTAAAATTTGAAAGATATCCGCTTTTTTTTGCAAGTCATTATCTCCAGCTAATAGATATCTCTCCCAAAGCAGCAGTAGAGATGAGGCAACTTCAGGTAGCTAGCGCATTTCTATTCATATCACAGGCAGCAATTCTTGCAGCAATTTTATTTCTCAGCAAAAATCATTATTGTCCCTACTGAATTACCCTGGAGAGCCTTATTTTACTCCCAGTACCTTTTCTCAACATCTCTTGATTAAAAACAGTACATGATATTTGTTATCAAACATCAATATATAGACAAGAATTTGAGAAATGGAGACTGGGGGGAAAGCAAAGCCATTTTAGAAAGCATAAACCTTTAAATAAAGCAGGAATAAGATTTTAAGGTAGCCTAGGAGAAGAGTATGAAGCTGCAGGTAGAAGAGTACAGCACTTAGAGGAAGCCATAAGAAAAGAGACCAAAATGGCAGAATTCTAGCCCAAGATTCTAGATTCTGGCAGCTAGTCCTTTGACAGCTTCCTAAAGCTTCCGAATAGTCATTTCTTCAGTAATATTTCCTTAGCTCCACAGGTATAATATTGCCTGATGAGATTTAAGAACAAAAGAAAGGTTTTAAAAGGCACAATCACTCAGTTTAATGAAAACATCTTGAATTATTTAACAAACAATCTATTAAGGAGCTCTACCTATCAAGAAACGTGAACTTTGATAGGTCTGATTCACCACCGAGTCACCACTGTAGTTTTATATCCCTGTAACTCCAGCCATTTCAATAAAGTCTCAATTATGTAACACAGAAGTAAATTCAGTCTATGAGTTTCAACTGCATTAGACTTTCATATAGGATCTGTCACTAGGAGCACAAAAAGCAGCCAACAATTATTAAAAAAAAAAAAAAAAAAACAACCCACAACTGGAAATAAGCCTTTCAGGCTCTGGAACTGGGGCATTATTCAATAATTCATTCTCAGATCCATTTGAATTCTCTTCTGTCAACTCTTTTATTACCAGATTGTTCTATAAGCAATGATCTAGCAACACATTTGAAAAATATATGTATTCCTTCTCATCCATCACAACAAACAATTTCCCAAACAACAAAAGAGACAGTGTAATTTCAAGAGAAATAAGCTCAACTCTTATCACATTTTTTATGCCATGGTTATGTGGCATCAGAAATATCATGGAAAACATGAAACCATTTTCTGTTCCCATCACAACCCTCTTCAGTAGATGAAAATACACTGCTCAAATTGCCTTTATAACTCTTCCCCTCACCCAAAAATAAGCAAAAGAGCAATAATTAAAGGTCTAAGTTAGTGAGGCTTGAGCAAGACAAATGAAATCCTGTTTTTAAGGCAGTACTTTGAAGTGTGAGGACACTTTCTTACAGGAAACAGAAACCAACGATTAAATGATAAAGTTAAAAAAATTAGAACTTCCAGGTTAAGCTTGGCTAACCAATTCTGTAAAGACCCCATCTCCCTCCTCCCCCCCCCCCCAGAAGGGGGAGCTTTTCAATATAAAACTTGTTCTACACTTATAGCAGACCATCTATTTTAGAAAATACATTCAGCCAGAAAAACACTACCTCATTCTTCAAAAACATTCATTTTTAATGGACGCAAAACCTAATTTCAGTGCAAACATGAAACACGAAAAATTAAATTTCTAAAAATAAACCTTTACCTCCCACAACGCTATTTACAAGTTAACTTTTGACAAACTAACAGAAAGGCTCCAACTTTTCCATAGCTATTAAAGCTTTTGAAAGCACTTCTAGTGGGAAGAATATCAGTGTCAGTGCAGAAAGAATTCTGGAAAGAATATATTATTCCAAAATTTAGTATACAGGATAAAAAAGGATTCTGTCAAATAATTATCAGATAAATTAAAAATCTTTCGAATATATTTTGATCCATCAATATTTTTTTATATTTATGTTAATGTGACTAAGCAGTTTCCAAAGACTGATTTCAAACTGAAAAGAGTGTTCATTTGAAAAAAGCTCAACCACCTCCTCCTTCCAGGGAACTTCTTATGTTTAAGGTTCATGTTTAAAAATGCATTAATCACGCCTGCAAACAGGAGAAAAGGGTTTGCCAAACACTTGAAATACTGCGTATTATTCTGATGTAAATACACATTCCTACAACCTCAAGTCTGAGAGGATACAATTTAGATAATCAGAAGCAAAAATCCACCACAGAACCCAAAATGCCAAATGTGCCTAAAGTGACGTAATGTCAATAACTGGCATCATCCAAGCAGAGACACTTCAAAAGGCCTATGGCATAATATTAGTTTGTTAGAGAGACAAAAAAAAGATTGGATGGACTTGACTGCAACGAGTGATGAACTCTTAGTGACATCAAATGGAGTTGAATATCACCGGCTCTATTGTAAATGAAGCTTATAACACCTCAGCATAAACTTATTTTATGGTACACTTATTTCCTGTCAAGTGATAATGGAAAATGAAGGATAGGTGCGGTACAGAGACAGACTAGATTATTTCTATCCTTTAAGGCAGTATAAGGTAGTTCCTCTTGGTCCAGTCCCGCTCAGTTTTCAAGCAAACAGTGGCATTACTCTTGTGGACACTTTGGTCCTGCATGCCACTGAACTTGTCTATACTTTTGTTTTCTTTTTCTATATCGACCCTCAGTTGGGGACAGAATTGCAGGGGAGCTTGCAGGTGTAGCCCACCCTATAATTCATTAATATGCCGTCCTCTGCATTGCAGTTAGACACAGCCTGAAGCCCAGCCTGTATGTTAGTATGATACAGTTAGTAGCACACAAGATAGATTCACTGGGTTGTTAATGACCTCACATTCTATGACTCTAACCAGTTTTATTCAGTTGGGTAACACAGATCTTTGCTCTCCTATATATTCAAGTATTAAAGAGCATTTAAGCAAATTCAAGTACAGTCACTTCAAAAGCAGCAAGGTATCACACGTAAACACTGGCTGCAGTGATTGATGACTGAAACAATTTAAAAGAAGATCTAAACTCAGTTAGAGAATGTAATCTAGTCAGCAAAATGCTTCTACTTACTGGACCTTGAGGACTGTTGTTGGCACAAGAAACCAGAGTCATAACATCAGATTTATAGTCCTGAAAAGAAAGGAGAAAATAATTTTTTTAAAAAAAAATCAGATTAAACAGAATAGTTTGCACTTTACATAACAGGAATGAAGACCAATATTGAGCACCACTATAATGAGGCTCAGCAGAGTCATTATAAAACATTTGATTACAGAGATTTTCATTGCCATTCATCTTATGCATTAGATCCTCTTTACTACACACTTCTTTGGTTTTACTATCATGATCCCCAAGCAGGCTTGTGTTCTTATCCCTAATTCAGAAGGACGTGGGTGGGAAGGACAGGATGATGACACAGGTCCTGCTTTCAGAAGCTCAGTCAAGAGGTCCAGTACACTTCCTGAACTAGGTCTGCACAGCCTCGCCATGAAAAGTTTGGAAGACAGTTTCTCAGCTGCATGAAATTCTCTTGGCATCTTACAGAAAATGACTCTATATTCCCTTAGAAGGACCCTGCTTTATTTGCCTTCTTGGCAACAACCATATGATGTTGTTGCAAGCTGCTACAGCATAGCCTGCGCAGGCAGGCAAGGTTCACAGCTATGCTGGCTCGCCCTCCTTGCAGACAGGTCTACATTTGGGTACACCCTAAACCAATACCGAATTCCTAGTTTTCTATCCCTCTTGGACTTCTACATCCAAACTGGCATTCCACAAGTGTGGACACAAAGCAGTTTGTGGCTTGGGGCATATCTTCAAGAGTCTTTGCAGTTAGAGCTGAAGAGACCAGAATGTAGGCGGAAAAAAAAAAAAAAAAAAAAAAGAGAATAAGCTGACTATGCTGCTGTTAAAACACTACAGAAGCAAAGGCTTAGAGAGGTTTTTAAATAGGTGATGCAAGTGCCACAGTATCTAAATGCAGGCACAATAAATATAAGTGGAAAATTCAAGTCAGTAATTAATAGAACTATTTTTAAAGTGATATGTTAGAAAGCAGTTGGTATGCTAATTTTGTCTCTTCCCTAATGAATACAGCCATTACATTCCTATTTATATTTTGAAAAGGTCTCCCAGGGGTTGTCTCCTGTTGTCTTGCTTTTCCTGTCAATAAGATCAGGCTTCCACGTCAAAGTGAAGCTATGCAGTTCCTCCTAATGTTTGGCAATAAAAGCCTAAAAAGCTGAAATTGAGGTATGTCTGGCAAAGACAGAGTAACTGCTGTGAACTTTTTTTTTTTAAATTATTATTATTACTATTATTATTACTATTTTCAAGTGTGCTTCCAGACATTAAGCTTCTAGATCTTTTATTTATAGGAGATGTGCTGTGATCCAGTAGACAGAACATACTTCAGGAGTTGATAGTAATTCTCTGGTACTTCACTTCATGGCCTTTCTGCATCCCTGTTTACCCATTCATATATGGAGGACTATACCACTTTTACACCTTAAAAAAAGCTTAATATCTGTCAACTGTCTCAAAAGACAGCCCTTGCAGAAACACAGCAGCTTGAAACATACAACATTTGCCACTGACACATTAATTTACAGGCTCCAAAAAATTAACATCTCCAGCGGTATCAAAAACATTCTCGTTATTTTTCATTTTTCCTCCGTGTATTACAAGTCAAGTCACAAAAGGGCTGAGCATCCACTTAGCATACTAGTTCCTGAAAAGTATAAATAGACATATAGTTGCTCTCTGGCCAACTTAGCCATGGTATACATTGACTTCTTCATAGGAAACGCCAAGAAACAGACTTTACAAGACATATACAGATGCAAAACTACCATTAAAATCGTTTAACAGACGAATTCCTACAGTCTCATTTCATCCGTTCCCCACAAAGGAAAGCAGTCCCTTTCGTCCGCCGTGAGAAGCCACAAGCTCTCCAAGGTTGACATTAAACAAAACCACTAACCAAATCACCCTGTTTTCTAGCCTCCGCGTAGTTTAATAGCGCTTCCCCATCCTTACTGACTGCTGTATTACTGATAAGCTGTGCATTTTCTACCTTTTCAGGTATTTTTCATGTTTATCCATTTCACTCTGCTGCTTTCTTCTTTCCCTTCAGCTTAGCTACTCTACCTCATTGTTACCACCCCCAGTTCAGGCACCCCACAGCCATTTTACGGCTTCTGCTTTATGATGCACGTCATACAGACACAACGTACGCAGACATACAGCAGGATTGATGTTGTTCAACTATTTGTATTCAACACCTGTTACCTTCCACTCTGTCTTCTAATTAGCATGCTCTTCCTTGTTACAGAGCTATCATGCAGCAGGCTGCATGGCTGACCTTAGATCAGAGTTTCACAGTGCTTGGAAAGGGCACTGTAAGCATTCAAACCCCACACGCCAACCATTTTGCAGGAGTGTTGCTCTTGGGAAACACTCTAGGAAAGGCTGGCTGGCAGACATACAAAGATAATTTTATTCTGTACAATTCCTTTCCAGAAGACAATGCCCTGTGCTCCAAATAAAGATGCCATTTTAAACAGGTATTTTGAAAATGTATTTTTGGGGTTGCCCCCCTGCCAACTTACTTCCAAGAATTGCACAGCTCTGTGAACCAGTGACAAGTTAATAAACAGCTTGGGACCAATGTTGCGTATGGGACACCTACTTGGAAAGCTTGTGATGTGCTCCACACTTGCCACCTGTGATAATCCAGGGCACAGAACCAGAAAATAAAAACAAGATTAGCACAACTCCTCAAGCAAAGGTTATTTTCAGGGGAGCAGAGAATTCCAACAATAGTCCAAACTAATCTAAGCCTGTTAGGAGGAGCCTGAGTCCCTTCCCCATTAGAGCCAGAAGCTTGGCCTGGACAGGCTGGTATCTGCCAAACACCAATCTCCTCCTCTTGTATTACAAAGAATGAAATAATTGTTCGCTCACTACAGCTGCAATAATAGCATTCAGGTGCAGCTTTCTGATAGACAAAAGAGATTAATTCTTTACTCCCAGCCCCAGGATGATCATGACAATTTTCATCTACAAGACATTTTCCTATACACTAGTTCTGTATTTAAAACAAGCAAAAAATTGTTTTGTGGAGCTGAATTCACACTCATTTTCAAGTAATATGTCATAACAACATCTCATTAACATTCAGGTTATGCAAGGTATTATGCCACTGACAAATCCTCTACCTCTGCACTTCTCTTGGAGTTTACAGGAAATGGAAATTACATCACTTCAGCACTGCGGCATTCGCGGCAACACAGTAGAGAAAAGCTTTCTCCCTCCTCTAGAACTACACTTCATGCTCCTATCAGTGCCTTCTCCAGGTAATTTCTTTGTGTTCTCTCGTGTCCACAAACATTTGTATTTTAAGATGATTTCTGCTTGGTACTCAAAGGTGAAACTGCAACAACCCTTCTCAAGGTCTATTTTGTTATAAAGGGCAGCTGTGCTGTCTCCACATCAGGCTTTACAGAAGTTTCTTATGATTTCCTCTTCTATCCATCTGCCCTTCCAGAAATCATAAAATTGCATTAAAACGCTCCTTAAATTTTATATGGGGCACACCCTTCTCCCCAGCCCTCGAACTGAGTTTAGAGTAAATGTCAGCTTACAGACATTACTATCCATTCTTCTGCCTTTAATGGGAAAAATAAATTTTGGCAGTCTTTCCCCAGTGTTAAAAGTCTTAGCTACTCCCTGGGGACAGAAAGAATCAATGCAAGTAAGATCCATATTTTCTTTCTTGGAACACTACTACTTCCAGCAATTTATTTGACTGACTATGCCTCTATTACCATGTAAATTGTTTCAGGCTGCAGGAAAAAAAAGTATTAATCTCCCCTCAGTAAGTCATAAAATAAAGAAATCAATTTCAAGGTCAATTTAGTCTAAATAACACCTGCTGCCCTTTTTGTAACATGCAGACTCCTCTGAAACACTAAGTTGCTGTCCATAAAGGCATCAATATGCAATGTTTCACATAAATCAAGGTAACGTATGGTACAGTACAGCCTATTTTCAGCGTACCATCTGAAGTTTAAAAAAAGATTCCAAACAGGTCCCTTGTCATCATACATTTCCAGCATAAGCATGAGGCTTTATAACAGAAAACTAAAGCTAAGGAACTCTCTTCTATATAGGAGTCTGACTGCAAGAAGATTGTATCTCCTAAGGTTTGGGGGATATCGAGGGACTCTCAGCTCCATGCAGTATTTAGATCCACAAAGGGTGGGCCTCAAACCACAAACTTCATAGAGAGGGGGGAAAAAAAAAAAGTGGTAGACACAAGAAGTAATCTTTTCTTCTTCTAGTGGAAAGCAGAACGGAATGAAAAGGATTGGAAAGGAAATGCACTGATAGTGGGGTTTTTCCCCTCAAACCAAGAATTCAGGAAAATAAAACAACTTTCAACTTTCTCTCCTGCTTGCATGGAGGGAAAACTTTGACATGGAGATCCATTTTTCTTTTGGTTCAAAATAGTCCTATTTTTTCTTTTAAGTATACTTAATAGGTTTTCATGGTAGTAGAAGGCAGCATTTGATGATTCTATAGATCCTGTACACTCATGCATTGTTTCCTGAAACGTTTTCCTTGCACTCCGTTACCTGTCTGGACCATAACAGAAAAGCTACAAAACCCCAGGACCGGGTGCACTAGTGAACGTGCTTCTCCCCACTGTGGTAGTTGTTTCCCATAAGGTTAATACAAGTGGTTTTCCTTTCTCATGTACAATTCACAGCAGTGCTGGTACCTCTAAATGCAAAGTCCCCAACAGAGTAATTCTGAGCTGCCAGGTAATCAAGAAGGACAGTTATCCGGGACAAAAGTGGAGTTCAGGCAGGGGATTCTTTCACAAACAGCCAAGACATTCCAAGTCTTTGTAGCATCCATTAGGTTGTAAGAAACATGACAAGCCTGTCACATCTAAAAAGATGAAAGAGATTTTTGTTACAGCCTTTTTATTTCTTCCCCTGGGTCCCCCAGCAGAACACACTCTAGAAAATCAATAAGCAGCAAAAGTTCATTGAATGAAGCAAATACTTGGATATTCTGGAAAGGGGATTCCATAGTCTTGTAAGGCTTCTTTAATGAAGATAAAAATGTCTTGAAGGCTTTTGAAAATTGCTGAAAACATAAGGATGCGCAAGGCTGAGTAGACAGCAAATTGAAATCAGTTTATAGAATATTGTTTAACAGCAAGAGGCGTTTAAACCATGAACAGATTTCCTTCCCTAACAGAGACATGTATTACAGTTCTTCTCTAGAAGAAGGCGTCTCCCAAAGGTTTTTGCCAGGCACACGAAGAACGGTGCTCCTACCAGAGCACTGCAACGTTCTCCCTCTAGCAGCTGGGTGGTAAGTGGTGTCCGAGGCCTTGCCACATTTTACTGCAGAGGTGACACTGGCAATTATTGACAGGATTTTCACTTCCTATTCTACACAGCAGAAATACATTCTTACTGAACACAGAGAAAAAAAAAATAAAAGCAACTATGTTATTTAGAGCAGGGACTAAGTTAAAAGTCAGACAACACCATCGCTATTTCATAATCCATAATTAGCAATGGAATATGTATCCATTTTATATATAGTTTTTATCCATATTCAGCTTTATATTTAAGCTATCTGGCAGAACAAATTTCACTTGAGTTAATAAAAATATCATTTAATCAACTCTAATATTTATATATTTATAAAGTATACGATTCCCCTATGATACTATAGTAGTGAAAATGATCTTTAAAGAAAATAAAGAACGCTTCCCTTCTCCAGCAGATAGCACTCAGTGCATCAATCAAAGGTTACTTTAAAATTGAAAATATAAATTAACAGAACAATTTGTCATTTATTGGATATTGGAAAGTTTTATTTGTTGGATATAAGAAAATTTTTCGTTGTTGAAATCCATTGTCCTGAATCATATTTCATGTAAATGGTTGTGACAGAAGCTGCCAATATACTTACAGATTCAATGACTCAAGAAACAAATATGAGATTTACTAGAAGTGATAAGCATATTCATGTTATGTCGTGTAAAATTATACAAATATTCATTTTGCAGCTGAACGTGTCTAATAGCATGAGATTTCACAGTAGGAAAATAAAGAGAAGTCTGGAATGGCTATTCAAGAGCCCAAAAGATTAGAAACATAAGGAAAGAGTGAGGTTTTTAAAAACAGCGTGTTTGTTGAAGTTAAAGGAAACAGATATAACACTAACATTCTTCACTAAGAGAACTATCAGCCACTGGAATAATCTCCTCAGGGAAGTGGAGGATTCCCCAACGTTGGAGAGTTTTAAGGTTCAGCTGAACAGGGTGCCGGGCCATCTTGTCTAGACCGTGCTTTTGCCAAGAAATGTTGGACCAGATGATCCTTGAGGTCCCTTCCAGCCTGGGATTTTATGATATAATTCTAACATCAGAGATGCACGGCAGGAAAGAGTAACGTAAGAAATGAGAGGAACTTTTTTCAACAGGAAATTATCTTTTCTATATGCAAAAGCTTCTTTATGCCTTTTCTATAAGCAGAAGCTTCAAAATGCTGAACAATGAAGCCCTGGAGAGAATATGGGGAGATGTTGCTTGAAGATGAAGAATGTAACAATGTAAGAAGAAATCTAGAATATTCCTAACCACATCTGCTCAACTGAATTGTTAAGTATTTCCTAATCCTCCAATAGTCAGTGAAGTGGGTAAATTACTGCAGGATCTGCCGTGAAATCAAGTTGAAGGAAGAGACAAAACAACTCGAGAGTTAAATAAATACTCTCAAAATGTAATCACAAAGAAAAGCACTAAGATGAGGATGTCTGACATCGCTTATTTATCTCCTGAGTAGAATTACTTTAGGTTTACTGAGGCAGAAGCTTTCAGTAACCTACAAGTCTCTCAGGGACATTTATCTGGGAGTGTTAAAAGACAATCAAGAACAGAATCTGCAGAGTAATGATCATCATCACCAAGGTCTCACAGTTTGAAGAGTTCATCCTTGCACTGTAATAGCCAGTAAACATCCCCACATATCTTGGAAAATCAGTACTGCCCTTGGGTACAGGTAATAGTGATTGGTAGACCTCAAAGTACAACATTTCAGCTGAGTTCAGATAAGAAATAAAGTTTCTGTCTTTGTTGGAAGCTCAGAGAAACCCAGCTGGGTTGTAATTCTACTCAAAACAGGCTCATATAATGTCTTCAGTGACTCCTGGTTTGCAACAACTGAAAGAAAAAAAAATATTGTGCCAGAAATCTCACAGAAATATATCCCAGTGCACTCCATCCTTGAAACGTACCATCAGGAAATACTGAATTCATGAACTATCCAACAGTTTCATTAACTGAGTTTAAAGACAAAATATCAGACGTGGGGATGTATCCTGATTCCTCCCCTGCTGGGACATCATTTTTATCAATATTATTTTTAGATTTATTACTGCAGAGTGGTCTGCCTCCCTTATCACAGAAACAGAAAACACTATTTGTAGAAGATACTTTTAATGTGGCATCAGTTACGATGGCGCTACGCAAGATCTAATTTAATACCTAACTGGCATCAATAGCTGATAATGGCACAGCAGCAACGTTATGCTAATAGAGATGCATTTTAACTACTTTTCATTCTTCTACCCCAGAATGCTTAGACAAGTTATAGGGAAGTTTCTAGGACTAAGACTTCAGAAAATCATCAAATAAAAGTATCATTATTGTGTTACTAGGATCAATTACATAAATGTTTGAGGTTTACTCGTTTAAAATTAAATTGGCATCTTTTTATCACAAAATCAACCACTATCTACATGTAGTCTTTTTCTTAAAAAGACCAGAACATACTATTTTAAGTCTTTGATATATTAGATACAGGCCTGTTATATGTTCAGTACTTCTGCCTAAATATGCCTGGGCAGAAATACCAAAACGCGTGTGTTGGGCCAACAGTATAAAATTTCCTTTGTATGGACTGCTGTGACTCTGTCGTGACAGAGTCTTGACTCAAAGTATTTCACTCTTGTGGAAAATCAGAAGTTTATACTAAGGCTAAATGATGGCTACACACCCCTCTCTGCTTTAAATGACCTTAGGGAACAGTCGACCACTCCCCAGGTAAATACCCTGTAGGATCAGATAGCTTTCAAAAGCATTTTCTTTTTTTCTTCCTGCTAATAGCAATACCGTGCCATGGACTCTGTATCCATGACTTTTAAATTATAAGGACTGATCAAGATTCTAAATATTAACATGTTAGACCATGTGCCATGATATTTGATATAAAACCTTCCCTCATCTCCTATCAGAGCAGGATGCTGTGCACTGCCCATGCCTTGGGTAGTTTCTCCTAAGAGCATTTTAACCTTAAGTTTGCTTTCTTCAGGAAAAAAAAAAAATTAAGTTATGTACCACCTGTTATTTGTTAATATAACTATAGTAACTGTTCTCTGAAAGCAGTTTTGATGCACAGCTGCAATTACAAACCACCTTCTGCTCTGAACACTTCCTGGTTTAGCACAGATTTCTTGCAGGACTGGTAGAAAACTATACAGTTACGTATTTCAATTTTTGTTAGACTACTGTTATTCACGTTATTTTTCACAAAGGTTGATGAGGCCTGGAATAATAGGAGATTTCTTCTTTTTATTGAAGAAATACATATAAATGCAAACAAAAGTGAGGAATCAATTCAAAATCTAGGATAGCCCTCCAATAAATAAAGGAAAATGAAAAATCAGCTATTACAAGCTCATATAGCCCTGGCAAGATAGCACTTCTAGCCCTGTGTTCCTTTCTGTCAGTATAATATAAGGAATGCTCTATCAGTTGGAACTGGATTACAGAAAAAGATCCAATTTAAGAATACATGACATGAGAACTGAGGGCAATTTAAAATTTGTATATTTAAGAAAAATATATCTATACAGCTTGCAAAATATCATACTTTGCACAGGATGTTTATGAAGGCATACAAGCTATGAAATTATGTAGATAGTGCTAACATGCTACAGTACACGTCAGTTTAAGAGAACCGGCAGTAAAAATATGGTAACACTAGAAAAGAAAGTCAACAAGAAGCAGATGCTCTGCACAAGTACTGTAACATGCACAAAGGATAGAACTTGAGGCAAAATCCTTGTATGGCTTCTCCACCACCAACTCCCTCCTGCCTGCCATTGGGTTAAGCCTCTTTCCATGAAACATTATCACACTTTGCTACAAAGCACCCAGCAGCAGACACTACAAACCCATACTTCTCACCAGTCTGATTACAGGAATTCCTGTGTTCTGTTGCTCAAAGGAAAAATATTCACCTACCAGTCGCATATAGCAAGTTCTACCTTGCGTACCATGACACAAGTTCCACAGGCTTCTCCTGGGGCTCCCAGCACTGAAACCCTTACAGCACCGACAACCCTTTCGTATTCCCTCTGCTGCAGTGCACAGTAGCCATCCTAGACTCCAGACACAAACCAGTCCTGACTTCAGGGCACCATTAACTTTCAAATATTAGATTCGCTCTACAAGACAAAAACTTTTACAGTTTCTGTTCAGCATCATACATTTCTGAGATTGACTGCCTTTTTTTTTGAGAGAGAGAGAGAGAAAAAAACCCTTGACTTTACTACAGGTGGATCTGCAAATGAAATTATACCAAGATACCAAGTAAATTTCAACATTTGCTTGGCTTTAATAAACCAAACTGAATATAATGCCAATGCATTACTGCCAACACATGGAAACATGGAACGAAAGAGAAGGAAACATCAACCCACAGTTTCTACCAGTCAGTCTGCACAAAGCGTGAACTGAACATTCACATCCGAGTGTTCATGCACACGTTATGACAGGGCACAAGTCAAGCTGCACAAGCTACTCTTACATTTCTTTCCAGATGAGTATATGCTTCAGCATGATTATTTGGCATGTCGCTTCCTTCAGCAGGGAACCAAACTTTGCTCAGGCTTGAAATTCACTGTTGGACAGGACAACACTGTGACTTCCAGTTGTCGCAGGTATCTCTGGTTCTGCAGACCCACAGGAAAAAGTCACATTCAGAGCCACAGTTCCAGATGAAATATATTTTTTATACCACATGTACTGCTTGTCCAAAAGTCACTCCACTACCAGGAGGTAGACTGAAGCAGCCAAGGCTGACTCCTGGTGTTCTGATCTGTTTCAAACACAGACCCAGTTCCCTGGCTCCTTACTAAGCTGAATGTACACAGAAAGTTACTCTACCTGGGAACTGTTCTGTTATCTGAGGCTTACCTACCCTTAAATTAAGAATCACTGGATTATAAATCAAAGGACATGTAGTTAAGAGAAAATTCTAGCAATATTAGAGCTCACAGTTTGGCAGAAGTACTGACTGTACCCATGAGGAAAGCATACTGATTAAAATGTACACAGAGCCAGAAAAACTTAATGTACCAAAGAAAACAATTTTCTTTACATGTAATGAAGTTTCCAATAAGTTAACAACGGCAGCCAGGTTATAAATAACATTTTCTGTAATAAAGGTTGGATTTTTCTTGCTGCATGTCCAGCCCTCTACAGAGAAACGCTGGATTTTGGCATGTTTCGTATTTTGGCCTTTACTCTCACTCTTCGGCCATTTCAGCATAGGAATCAATGGAAAAGAGATTATTGTTTTAAGGAATCCTGCATGCAGATTGTGAGATTTGATACTAGAAGCCATAATGCCCCTTTGTATTGAGCAAGCAGCGCTGATACGCACTGAAACTGTCCTATATCCTGTATTCACAGTACAGCTGCCTGAAGGTGTAAATATGAATTTAATGCCAAGCCTACATTACATTTTTTACCAGCACAGCTACATGTTTGAATCACCTAGGGCTGTGGAGAGACTAGCTGTACCTTACCAGCTCTACTTTCACTGGAGGGAAGGTTGAGCTGTGAAATCAGTCAACAATCCTCATCTTGTATTATGCACTGATCTCCTGCACGGTTGAGGGAGGGAGTGGGAATGTAGAACAGATAAAACCTGCTCAACTGAGTCCCCAACAGAACATGAAGACTACTGCTGGGAAGCTGGTACACCCATAATGGTTGCTCCCTATTCTCCCAGGTTCAAACAGAAGATGATGGCAAAATGCTGGTCAGAACTGCTCTACCCCTGCACTTTTAAACCCCTAGAGCCTTTTCCAGACCTTTAATCACAGAATTGAGAATCACTATGAAAATAGGAGGTGGTTTGGGTTTTTTTCATTTAGAATAATTTTTTCAGGATGAAGACTTACTGTTGTGTTTCAGTGGTTTATCTCTGAAATTGCTTGGCAATACAACGTACAGCTTTTATTAAAAAAAAAAAAAAAAAAAATCATGAGAGCAGCAGTCCAAAGAAAGTGTTAATAAGCCATTTATAAACATGGAGGTTTTCCTCCTCTCAGATTAAACCACCAAAAACCTCAAATAAGGCCCAGTTCAACAATTTCAAAGGGTCAGATGTTGGCTTCACTGTCATTTCATTTTTCCCCTGGATCTTCATCTTTTTTAAACAGCAGCTATATTTATGCTTGGAAATAGCAAGAAGTGAATCTTCTTCCCAGAGCATTTTGTGCTTGCTTGCCAAGTCATACTGTGAATCTGCTTAACTAGAATTTACAAGTCAATTGATACAGTGGTTACATCTGACACACATCAGTCATCCCATCCTGCTGATGGACGAGGCAAGCTGTCTGCAAAATGCATTGTCAGTTTTTAAGGCATTGCCTTAACCAAACAGAAATGGGCTAACAGCAACGCCAAGTTGTCACTCTAGATTTATCAACAAGAGGGAATAATTTTTAGGAAAATAATAATAAGCCCTCCTCACAATACTAATGCTAAATGACCTGAAAAACTTTCCTAAGGGACTGAAGCCATAGAACAAAGTTTCATTTTATCTTCATAGATCTGACAGCTCAATTTCCCAAGTTCCCGGGGACTTTCAGCAGTGCCGAACAGAGGCAGTAACAAATGTCAGTGTTTACTCAGATCTCTTTGTTAAAGCTCTCTGTACTCAGCAGTCTCTTTAATAACACTCTTTAGGCACAGGCAAAGCATGCTCTGCATAAAGCAATAGGGAGTGACTCAGCAGAGTGTGTCTATTATGTTTAAACAAGATGGAATTACTGTATTTAACTAACATATGTTGAAGGTTTTCTAATGTGAATTCAAACTCCTCAGCTCAATGTGACCATAAATTATCATTTGAAATACGTTATAAAACTCTTCAGATTCAGTCATTTGCCACAAGCTCTCCCTAATTCCACACACTGACTCTAGAAGCAAAGGATTGTTCCTTCTGTGCAGGAGTTTGGAGTAAATCTTCAAAGCCACCAGATGTGGACTAACGTCCCCCAGATTCTTTTTAAAAAAAAGCCCTCTTCAGCATCATCCCTACAGACATGGTTTGCAATGACAAATGGTACAATGGGTCAAACTGTCACCTGTTGTAATCCACGTCCCCCTCTTGTGTGCATCCACCAGCTGGATCTTGTTACTTGTGTCATGAGGTTGTGCACATATGAAAACAGGGGAAGGGCTTTCAGTTCTACCACGAGAAAAATAAAGGAAAATACAGACATACAGTAAACAAGTCATAAGCACGGCATCAAGGGACAATTCTGTCCAGTGTTTATTCTCATTACCCTTTTGCCTCCAAACCTATTTCACACCTTCCTAGTTGAAGGAAAATTTAGAGACACAGGTATTTTCCTTTCCTCCAGCAGAACACCAAAGAATTAGCATTTGCCTTTCAATAGACTGATGTACTATTTCTTACTTCCAGTGTCGGTGGCACAGACCACAGTTGAGGTAGGTAACATTGATTTTTCCCATAGAGAGTCTCATAACTAACGTGTGACAGCCCTAACAATGACAGCAAATGCCTCAGTGAAACCATCTGAGGTAGCTGTAATCCTTCTGTGCTACGTGATTATTTCCATGTGAGAACTGAATAGAAAAAAAATCATGTGGGATATTACCCTCTGAGTGAAGACTGCACTTTTCAAACTGTTGTACCCACAGGCTTAGCTCTGCATTTTCATTCCACATGCTCACTGGTAGTGCTCTGCTGTACTCAAGTCACCCAACCCATCCAAACCAATTTCCTTCCATGCTGATGTCGGATGACAAGAATCTCAAGGTAATAAATGACAAATCTGGTCAATTCTTTAGTAACTCAACTCAGTCTTCTATAGAATATCAGAAAAGGAAAACAAATTTCAGTTTTGGGGTGGGTTTTTGCTGTTTTATCATCTGGTTGAGGGTTTCTTTTCATAATAATATGGTACAGTGTAGGAAATTTTGACAGCATCTCTCACTTCCCTCCTGAAATACATGATTCTTGTAACTGCTCTACCTATCTTCATCCATTTTGCAAATTTATCTTGATATGTAGGAAGTCATTATATCACTTCTACTGACCAGAGGAGATTTCTGTCACTGTAATACCAACAGAACCATAAAGGTTTGAAACTGCCTGGGCTGAGCCCTTTTTCGTTGGTACAGATGCTTTTTCGGCAGTACAATCGATAGATATTGTTAGTTCAGCTAACAGTTTTATGTACCAAGCAATTAAATATCAAGTACACAATGAACAGGGAGGTATTTTTATTCTACATCCAGCTCATGTTTACACAGATTCACCGTAGCCAATGATATGAAAGCAATTGTCAGGATCAGTGATTTATTCTCAAGCATTAACTTCACCTATAATTTTGTACTAGTACTTAGTCAGGTGCCCTGACTAAATGGTTCTTTAGGGTTTTTTTTGAATTGCATACATTTTCTTCTTCAGGAAGGAGAAACGTTGTCTTTGAAAGGCCTACTGACATTGCATCTACGTATTGTTACTTATATATTTAAATTTCATCAGGTATGCAAAAATCTCCAGTTTTCAACATATACATATTAATATTTCTATTTAACCTATTAAAGTATTGCTTAAATATCCACTGTCACTATAAATATTAAATTTATCTGATTTGATATCAGTTTCAAATACAAAAATATGTCCTTTTTTAAAAAAAGTATGTTTGCAAACAGTTCAGATCTTGCACTGGACATTCAGATAAAGAAAAACCAAAATAATGACTTGAGAAGGTACTTGGGAAAAAGTGTACTGCACTTCTTTCTTGCCTTCTTTCCATCAAAAGCTGCTGACAAATTCTAATCTTTTCAATCCTTGGTATAAAATACTCAATTTTATCAAATTTAACATAAACATGGTCTATGTTCTCTTATTATATACACTGAACTCGACAGGTAAAGTGGCTAACTTCTGCCTTACAACTAAAAATCTGAATCCATCTTGATCTGAATTAGGGGACACTAACTAGCAATCTAGAAATAAGTGTTACCTGTAGATATGAACAAATTTATGTGGTGATGATAGAAGTGAGCAAATCACTGTGGGTTCAGAATTATTCATTAAGAAACAAAAAAATCATACACGTGTCTAATCCCACACACCCCTCAGACACTTTCTCCGCTCTCAATTTTTTTTCAGGCCACAATTATGCCTCCTCTGTAAGACAAGGCTACGCTTCTGCTTGGTGCTTCAACCTGACCTAATGAAAACATTTTCAGAACAAGGAAAAAACCCACACATTAAGATTCACATCTATAGTTTGAAACACTTGATCTACAGAAGGGAAAATATTAAAGGGATGTAGTAAAGAGGAGAGGATACAAATAACTACACTTTATAGGTGCGTTCCAACGAAATGATGGCAGTTAAGTTCTTCCACAACTAAAAAAAGAACATTTTTACCTTTATATTTTGGAGAGGGCTTAAGTCTGATTTACACATTGTCTTAAAAATGCCTCTATTCCATTAAACAGAAGCATTTGTTATGGACATAAAACAAAGAAGTGAAACCATTTTTAATATTCACTTATTGCATGATACGGGATGTGGTAAGATATGCTACCAAATACACTAAAAGCCATATCTATATGATGTAGAAGCAGCTTTCCCACATTGTTTTGCATATATTTCAAACCAAAAGGTGAATTACCAAATTTAAACTACCATATAATTTTACCACATCCAAATATTCCTCGATTCCTTGTTTGGCAACAAGAGATCAACAAAGACAACAGGCAGATGCAGGAAGATAAAGCATCAGGTTCAACTTGATACGTGGTCAGAGCCTCCAGTTCCACAGCAAAATAAGAAAGAGATTTCACTTCAGGTTTTAAGTCTATGAATATACAATACATAGTAGCAAACCCAAACCCCTATTTCAAACTAGGAATTAAACTCTAGAGCTAAGTCCTACCTTATAGCTAGAAATTAAAAGCCCACCTAACTGTCAGTACATACCCCTAGAACAGCTGTGATGTCTCTGTCTAGCTCTTAGGGAAAACCCAAACTGTTTGGTTTTTTTTTTTAACTGATAATTCATTTACACTGTGCTGAATATCCTCAGCATTGTCCTTGTATGATTATAATTAAAGTCAGGCCATCTTATTAAACCTGCTTAATGGGAAACAACAATGCCCAAGATTGAACCAGATCCAAATCCTTGCAGATCACAAATAATCATGTTCCCGGTTAAGATACTTCTCTAGATATCAGCGCTGCTGATGAACGCAGCTCTGTTTTCAAGGACTGTCTCTCCACTTTCAAGTACAGCAATCACAATGCTTTCTTTTTTCTGTTTGCCAACTGCAACCCAAGACACTGCCTCACATTTTCTCGCAGCTAAGATAAAGATGATGCATTGCAGCTTCAGAGTTGATGCTGGCAGGGTGGGGTGTGGAATAACCACAACGCTCCAGAAGTTCACAAGTTTTTGTGTGGGGCAAGCAGGATGGTTACACACCAGGAACAGCAGGCTCCACGAGGCAGTGACAGCGAGAATTGCGGTATCAGAGAGAGATGATGTGGCAAGGATGCGTTCGCTTCGAAATGACATGTCCGAGTAATGCATGGTCTCAAGACTCAAACCATAAAGCTCAGGGCAGTCTTCTGATTGAAAAGAGGTCCTCAAGGATAATTAGAGGTAGCCTTCAGATTGTAGACAACCAGACTTCAACAAAAGCAATCTGTTTGGCTGACAGCTCACCATAACAATTTTTCTCATAATTGATTGTCTGAGGTTTTCAAAATTTAGCTGTAAATTACAGATTCTAAGGTGGTTAACAGCAATGCAACTGGGCAGCAGGAATTTCTGCAACTAGTTTAATCAATTAGAGATTTATTTATTTATTTATTTTTTAATTTAAAAAGAAATCAGGCTTTTGAATTTCCAACTCAAGACTTGACATTTAATGAAAATAAGTAACCAAGAAAATATCTGGAGGCTTTACTGCCCATTTGAAACGATGTGTTTGATAAACTATTTTCATTTGATAATGCATTTGGCCAAGAACTTTTTCCAAACACTAGTACATCCAAAAAGGGAGAGAAAGAGGGTGAAAGGTAAGAGAATATAGAAAAAAGGAAACAAGCAGTGGAGACAGAGCAGTAAGACAATGAATTGACTTTAAAAAGCAGGATTTAAAACAACTCATACCACAGAGCCATCCATCTAAGCTCTTTTTAAAAGCCTTCAGTTATGAAAATTTCACTTTCCCAAGTCATTTATTCCTGTGCTTAATTTTAACCTTTCAGTTAGAAAGCTTTTTTTAATGCCAGATCTAGATCTCTTTTGCTACAATTTAAACCCATTACCAATTGCTCTTTTGTCTGTGGATCTGCATTACTATCATTACCTTAATCTCTGCAGCAGCCTTTTGTGCATGCAAAGACGACTAGTACAGCTTCATGCATTTTTCTCTTCCTTAGGCTAAGCTACTCTCACTTTTCCAACCTTAATTCACAGACAAGCAATACATAAAAGAGTTATTATTTTACATGTTTAAGTAGGAGATAGCATATCAGGAATAGAAGTTGAGCCAGAACACAATGCTACTGTTTGAATGTGGAAGGTTTTTAATTTGTTGACAATTTTTGAAAGTGGCATTGCACCTGAACTATTTGGATTTACGTACAGGTGTATATATGCCACATATATACAGACATCTTTGCTTTTGTGATATTTTAAGCATGGGTTGATCAAACATTTAAGGGTTTCCATAGCTATCTGTTTTTAAACATGTGCACATCTAGCCAAGCCAGCCCTCTGAACTAGAGGTGTGTTCCTGACTGCAATTTCCATTTCAAAGTTTAGGTTTATTCAGCTTCCAGAAGCTGGTTAATTTATTCAAGTCTAGAAAGCACAACTACAGATGGCAGCTTCTGGCTCCAGCACCAAACTCCCAATTGCAATTCCCTTCAGATGCAGAGTTTTCATTTGGCCCATAATACCAGACAGCTGTGAAATTTAGAATCTAGTGAGTCTTTCAGATTATAAACTCACAAAGCATGTATTTAATCTCAGCTCTGTACTTTGAGATTCTGGATGTGTTCGTGTGTCTGGGATCTCTGAACAACAGCGATTCTATTAATGAAGGACACAGGAAAATAAGCTTTCTGCATGTTCCAGTGTCAAGTTCCTCATGCCCTTCCCTCCCAACAGATAAGCGCTGCTGCTGATGTAGCTGGGAATATACTCACCCAGGTGCTAGTAGTGTTTTTATTTGTAGAAATAACTCTTTAAACGTAATGAACAACTAAAGACAGCAAAGAGCAAACACATTATTTGTCCTTTTTTTGCTTTCAACTCAGAAATAGCAACCCAGCAGGAGAAATACTTGACTCAAATGAGCTAATGAGAAGACTCTTCCTCTATAATGAGATCTGGAGAAGTCTGTACTTGCATTAGCTTCAGTGTTTTATTCATAGTATCTGTACTACTCTGTTATTTGAACTCTATATACACCTAACCTATACCTACAGATTTTAATTTATCAACACCACCATTCCTGAAGTTTTATCATGGAAGAGCGGTCAGATGTTGGACATTAGGGCTGGCAATTACATGATGAGAATTCTTAACCCACTCCTTTTAAAACCTGGTCAACTTTGCAAAGTGGGAGAGATAAAAGTCACTAGAGAATTCAAACAGAAAAATAAATCAGGGAACTAAAAGGAAATATACTTCCAAATTATGTATTGGCTTTCCTAATGAATTGTTTTTCCAGACCAACAAAAATAGACATATTAAGTACTAGAGTCAGTGGTGTCTTACAGCTATTCACTTACAGCTGTGAATATCAAACATATTTTAAGCTTATATCCATTAGCAACAAACAGTTTGAGGGAAAAAATAAGTCCTTCAAGTTATCCGTGCCATAACAAAACAATTCTTTTGTTTCATAAAGAAACTTTTGATCTATTTAGTCATTAGGTATCCTTGTTAATCAAGGAAAATATTTCTTTGGTTAGAACTGAAGACCAGAAATTTCTCCCACTCAATATCTAGTTTTCTTTTCTGGGTTCAAGTGTCTTTCAAGCCACAAAATACTGTCTCAGTAAGCCCAAGCAGCAGCACTGTCCTATTGCAAGTCACCTAAGGATTGACTGCAGAATTATCCTTCATACAGCAGCAATACACAGCAGCCTCTACATGGAAATCAGGGCTCCACTGTGCTTGGCATCAATACTTGTCTTGGATAATGTAAGCACAAAGGGAAACTGGCAGTAGGTAGAAAAATGAGGTTGGGAAAACAATGAAGAGACAAAATCTGGTAAAACAAGCATCTGCTGAAGCATACCAGCTGTCCAGCCACACCAGCAGCATTGCCCATGCCACAGCAGAGCTGAGCTTTTACATGGTACTCATAGATCATTAAAAAAAAAAGAAAAATAAGAGCTCCTCCTGTCTGATCAAAGAAAGTCAAGTCAATACACATTTTCCAAGAAATATACAGTCTCAGTGAAAGTTCACATTTAATTATTCATGTGGTAAGAGAAAAGATAGGTAGTTGAAGTAAAGATGAAAATTCATAAGCATGGAAAAAAAATATTCTTAAAGGCAGCATTCACATTCCTAGGCACTTATCTAAATGGACCTGGCTTCATGACATGGATCAAGGCCCTAAGGTTACCGTGATCCTTACATTTAATGTGGATTAGCTCTCAAGTGCTGGAAGAAAAAAGGCAAGCTCCTGAAAATGCTATTGCAAATGAACTGGTGTGACTGAAACATGTCAGAGAAGGGGCATTAGGAGAAGATGCCTTTATTATAGTGCCAGCTGGGCAAGACGGAGTCCACTGGGAGCCTGGAAAGGCAATTAAGAAGTTGGTTTAGATGACACTGAACTTAAATTGACAGTTGGACATCTACTCTGGGACATAAGGCAGGCAGGCTGAGAGTCAATCCTTCCATAGCACAGCTCTCGCTGCTCCGTAGAACAACGCTTATTCGAATCCACGGCTTGTTTGCCTTTCACCTCTTGTTTAGTGGAGTGACAAAACACTGTGTGACACACACACAGAACCAGAGGTACCAACGGCTACAGTCAAGAAGCCATTACAACAGCTAAAAACTAATCTACCACTGCCCTAACTTAATTAGGAAAGAGAAATTCTTAATAATTTCTTAGCAATTTCATAACAGCATAGATCTCCAAACCTTCTTGGGTGAAAAATCCCAGAATATTTCATTTTCACAGTAGCTGTGTGAACTATAGCTGTCTCACCTTCCACAGCTATGCTTCCAGTGCACCTACCTCTGCAGGACTTCAGCCTGCCGAAGAAATACTTACTGCTAACGGGGGCGCAAGAGTTCTGTTTGCAGAGAATGTAAAGAAACTGATGTCAATGTGATAACAAGAGCTGTACTCGTCTTTTTTCTTTTTAAAGACAACTTCATTTTAGCTGAATTATTTTATTCCACCATTGCAGACTACCATGCTGACTGTAAGCATCATAAACAGGTTATTTATTCCTATATAATTTCATTCTGCAAATAGTGTTGGCTTCTGAAATGGCATCTGAAGCTTGCCAGACTGACTATAAATGTAGCTCCTTAGGAACCATTAGGTCTTTTAGAAATTTTTAGGACATTTTTAAAAGCTTTGTTATTTAGCTTCTAATAGTTCCATCAGGACCATTAAATCTATCAGGTAAATAGGTCTTCAGAATTATTATTTTTTAACCACACATTAGTGGTTCCTAATGACTACGAAGATGCTGTTACAGTCCATTGAGTATGCTCTTAAAGCACATTGATATGCACAGTAAAATGCATGCAAATACGTGCGTATTTACCTCTTTTGAATGTTGTCTGCTTTCAGAGCTAAAAGACCATTTAATGTATTTCCTAAAATAATCAAAATCATATAATTAGGGCAAGTTTAAAAATGGTTACTCTTTAAGTGCGTAGTAGGTATATTTGTTTCCACCGTCCCAAAAAACCTTTGCTAAATATGAGCAGTATTTTTATAAATAGGCAAAAACTTTAAAAAGTTATAATTCCTTTTCTCCTGCGGCAGAGCCTACCAAAAGCACACAAAACTCCTCCTGCCCAGTAAGCTACGTACCACGTCAAAAACCAGGAGTATATGGTATAGACAACGTTATATCATTTAGATAAAGTAACAGTTACGTAATGAAATCATCATTACAAATATAATTCTGATTTCATCCTTAGCTGGACATCTGTTTTAAAATAATCACAGGATTTTTGTTTGTTTCTAGAAAAAGCAGTCTAAAGAAGGACCCTCGAGCTACCTATATAATTGCTTTGGAGGGGGAAGGAATTAAGACCATGCCTTTATTTTGGATGTAGAAAGGAAGCAAGCCACTGTAGAGACACAAATAGGTGAATTTACACATATCATCTACAGGAACTAATTAGGGTATCAATTCTCAATTCTGTCTTCACAGAAAAGAAATATGGGTGGTTCACTTTCAACTAATCATTGGGTGCATACGGACAGTCCAAATAGACCTTGCAGTCAAGAAGCCTGTCCTGAACAAAAATAAATGAAGTCAGAAATTACTCAAAGAATTGACAAATTCCTTTGGATTAGAAGCAAACTACAGCTTTACTCCCAAACGGATTGAATAAAACATATTCTAAAGAAAAAGGAAAAAAAAAAATGTAGTAAAACCCAAGCAACAATATTTTTTTCCACTGGCATGTGATCCATGTCGACCACATGCACTGAAAAGCTAGTGAGGAGCTCTCAGTAAGAGAACACAACTCTGAGAACTAATCAGGAATTTCAGAGTCTGCCATCAAATGTTTGTTCAAATTTCAGTGTTGTTTGCATAAAAGTATACGGAGAGATGGAAGAAAAAGTCAATAACACCAGGAAATAAGCATCTAATGGACAATAATTTGTGTATTAAATATTGGTTTCAATCACTTCAAGTGAATTATTGTCTAACTCAACCTATGTGCATCCTGACTTTGGGTGAAGTCTATTTTTCTGCAACAGTACATCACTAGATGGGATTGCCAATTATTTGCCTACCACGGCAACTGCTGTACTGACGTGCCACAAAGTCTAAACAATGCACATTTTCCCTAGTTCCGCCATTAACCATAAATCACCCTGTAGTATGACCTTCTGTTGAAACACCACCACTCGATAAGGTGGTATTTCATATAAGGTGCTTAATATATATAAAAAATATTGGATATGTAAAATACATGTATAGAATATTTACAATAAATTTATGTGTAATCTACTGTATTATAAATCTTATTATAAATGTGTGTATATATTCTATAATTACATATTATATATAGTAATATAGTACAGGACATAATTACTTATAGTACAAAACTCAAAATTCAAGCTGTGTCCAAATGAAACACTGAAACACTTAAAGGTAAGTGGGAACACAGTTTCCCTTCCTTTTTGCCCACAATGAAGACTCAGTGAAACAGACCTTCCAAACCAGATCCAATTGTATTTCACAACATTGCATCTGCATTGAAAGCATCTTGAAGTTTCTGAAAGATCCTAGAGGCAGGTTTTATACTCTTTGTGCGGCACGATCATCCAAATGTATTTTAGCTCACAAATCATCCTTTGCAAAGCATGGAAAGTCACAAAAAACCTCACCACGTAACTGAAAACAGATACATGAAGTTTAGTAACTGGAGGATTTGCCACAGTTGATTAATACAGACATCAGTAGGACACATGAAACTTCAAGCAGTCAGGCTGATACTTATTGGTGGATGAAGTTATAGAAGCCCTGCAGGAGAATTATCCTTACTTATATGATCTCAATCTGTTTTCTATTGATTTTTCTTACACAGCAGTAAGTTTTGATTAACTTTAGTAAGAGCAATGACTGCTTCAAAGTGCCTCGAATTGATCAGACATAAGGATTTCCTGTTAACTAGAAATTAAAAATATATTTCTTCCAGTATCACAATTAAGAAACGCCTTCCTCTTCGCAAAGGTAGAAATGAAGAGATTGTAATGTTCACTAGCCATTTTGTTGACTTGGGAGGTCATTAGGACACCATCTCCCAAAAAGGTGATCTAACCGGGGGGGGGAGAAATTTTTCTACGTTAACACATCTGCACAGCACGGGGTATCCTTCAGAGGCTGCACAGCTCAGCTTGTTACAGGTATCAGAAGATACCACACTTATAGGAACTGAGAAGTATAAAATACTAGCAATAACCCAATATAGCAAAATAAACAAAACCACACTTATAAGCAAAGCTTTTGAAATAAAAGCTGCCATAGTAGGCAACAGAATGCTTCAAGGTTGTGTGATTGCATCAGATACTCATCGAAAAGCTTGTTTGTCAGGTTTGATATGTAGCAAACTAGCCGGTTTGAAATGGTTTATGTCTTCTGCACAGTACATTTCTGCAGATGCTACAAATCTTCTATCTTACAGGCTTTCCTAATGAAATGATAACATCTTCAAGGAAGTTCAAAAATATGCTATGCTGTCTGGTAAGGACGAATTAAAAGAGCCTGAATTGCTGACAAAAACGTTCATATGCAAACATAACAAACAAAACAAGCTGCCTTAATAAAGGTAAATACAAGTTATGTGTTTAAGAATTACCCTTATGGCAAAAGAAGGTTATTTATTTCCCTACCAGCTTGTACCAAATTAAGCCAATTCATGACAGAAAAGAAGTGCCATTTAACTAGCTATAGTGGCCAGAAATGTCAGCATTTGGTCCACATTCCCTGCACTGCCAAAGTCAAGGATGCTTATTAGACCTGGCAACGTTTAAAAAAAAAAAAAATTCATCAATGAACAAAGAGGAAAAAAACATAAACATGTATTTCAGGTTGGTTTGTGCATTTGTTTTTAAATCTGAAGCTATTATTTTTAATCAGAATTTGTGGTCAGTAGCACATATTTCTGGCTAAAGCTGTCTAACTCCAAGAGCTTTTGCAGCATTCACCTCTAAAAGGAAATGTCTATTTAAAATAAAACTAAACCATAGGCTTATTCTTTCATTCAGGCCTCATGGCTGCATTTGGTGCATTTCTGGCTCCTCAGAAAACCACTGAAATACTTTCATATATTCACAGTGTCTGTAAACCCTGAACAGACACCAAAGGGCCTGTACGAGAGTTATTAGTGCTGACAAAAAAAAAAAAAAAAGAATTGCTGCTGGGTTAAGCATGCAAGAGAGGGGGCACAACTTCTTTCTTCTTCCCTGTCACCAAGAATCCCAGCACTAACTTCCACTGCTCTTCTTGGAAAGCAGATGTGGAGAATCCCAACCCACAGACACAACTACTTCAGCTGCTAACATTGCCCTGGTTTCCAGTTAAAAGCCAAAAAGGTGAGAGCACTATTGCATGAATGGTGGTTGTTTGCCATGTTAAACCCGTACAGCTGGAGACGACAGAACTCACCTCAGAATAGCTGAAAGCAAAACCCTACAAGAACTACCCTGGGTTTGATTTCTAGAGATGCTTTTCTGCTTTCACTGATGTTCTTTTTCACAAGTGTTCACCAAAATGGGTAGCCAAATTGGAAGCATAATAGACCATCTCCTAAAACTTCTACGCCTTCTACAGCAGCACATAGAGGAAAGAATGAAGAGCAGATTTGTTTTCCGTAAGTTTTTGCTGACACACTTTGAAATTTGTAGTTCTGTGAGAATATTCCTTGAACAGTTATCTTCTTATCTGATAGAGATCTAAACTGGCGGTGAAACACGCCAAGATCATCAGATCACTGTAGTTGCTCTAGCCTGTAACTGCTTCTAAGGTTTGCAGAGGCTGAGTTCATCACGCAGCTTCTGAAATGCAAGGTTTGGATTTGCAGCTCTGCACTTAGGTATGCAAGCAATAAAAACCACGAGTCAGCTCCTCGCAGTTCGAGGATAACTTTCCAAACACCTTCACTTTTCATAATGGCGATCTAAAATGACATTTTTCTCCTCCTGTTTGATGAGAAGCATGAGTTTGCGATTTCCTTCAGACATATTTTTTCAACAAAAGTCTGATGCTACATCCCAGATTGCTGTAATTTACCATTTCTTCTATCTCTTCAACGTTTTCACATTTTAGTGTTAGAATATCTCTTCCATAATGTTATCTAAAAGTATCAACATCACACCGGCATAAAAATCCACTGCAGAAACCTCACACCATTTCACAGCAGTCAACAGAACATCTCCCACTGGTATGCACTCTGGGTAGTGAATGATGTGTATCCTGAGAGAAGTATTGTGGGATGATCGATGCTAGAGCTCAATCACTTCAAAGAAATATGGTCACCTGGGACAGGATCTTTTGCATGGCACAAAACAACTCTGCTAAAAAAACCCCTTTATGTACAATGTACATTCGTATGCATATGATTATGTAGAAGTTCATTTATAATATATCTCAGGAGATGCTGTAGCTCACATGCAGTTATTTAAATAGTTTGGGGACTTTGCAAGAGAGATTTACTCTTGCTCTCCCCACATCTTATTATGGAAGGTTTATCATCAATATTAAAGTTTAATTCCCCCAAAGCAGTGCATTAATACATTCATAAACTTTAATATCTAGAGCTCTGTGACCACCTTCATCATATATTGCACACAATTGTGAAACAGCAGTTCCATACTTTCCTGTAGTTCTTTTTCATAATAAAGGGATTTCAGAAATATTTCACAAGCACGGAGTCATTTTGATGGACTACATTTTGCCTAATTTTAAACGTCTGCCATGCAGAAAATTGAGTTTTATGGTTTTCAGAGTAAAAACAAAGGCCCCTAGCTCTCACAGCTCATTCTTTTCAAGCAATTTTGCTAATCATGTAGGGAACTTTTGGTACATTTATTATTTATTGCTTACCCCTAAAGCCCACTTTCAAGTTCACACATAATCATTTGTTTGTATGCCCTTTCATTATTTAAAAGTTATCTATTGCTTCATGTAAGAAATTTAAAGTTGGAAGTCATTTCCCATTTAAAGATGGGGGTCTGCTATTCAAAATACTGTAAAAACTTCTAACAGGCCAATGCCTGTTTTAAGAGTCCACTGTGCTTCTTTCACACACATACCGAGGTATTGGGAAGAGAAAATAAACTGTTTTATTAAACAGCTAATTAGCATGATGGCACATTATAGCATTTTCCTTGTGTTCTGCACACTGAGAGGTGGTGACATCCAAGGACACAGGCTACAGACAGCCAACACATTAAAGGAGGAAGGAAGGACATTAAAAAAAACCCAAACAAACAAACAAAACCCCAAACAACAGGAAAATAAAGTCAATTTAGTTGCAATGAAAGAAAACAAAGAGAAGCCTTATTACAGGGGCGATCATTAGTCAGAACTGCTGATGCTCTTTGACACTGGCATATACAGAATAAAGAAGGGGAAATTCAGCGATTATTGGGAGAGTTTTTAAATGGCTTTTAGGATTTGATACTGGATACATGAAGAACCAACACAGCCACAGACAAAAAAAAAAACCCTAACTGTCTATGAGCAAAACCTTAATTCAATATATAATTTATTTACTTTGGCTTCTGCTGCCTATAATTGCTTCAATCCTCAAGAACAGCTGGCAGGCACCAAGAGAAAAAAACATACTTAGAGGACAACAGCAGAGAGGAGTTTAATTAATTTTTAAAATCTTTGTATTTTATTTAGCTTCTGCTGCCATCTACAGTAATCATCACAAATCTGCACAAAGACCAGGTACGGCACTGAGAGCAACAAAATAAAACTTCAGCACAGTAACAAGCTGGTCTAGAAAGGCACCAAGGGACTTTCAGAAGATCTAATAAACCTCTCCGTAGATAAACTTCCTCCCTCAGTTGGGGCCCAAAAATTCATTTAAAGCTACTTGTCAGCTCTGTAAATGAATTAACTCATCCATGTAGTACATAGAATTCATGAGTCTGTGCAGCCCAACAAAGCAGTGGTGCTGGCTAGAACTGACAAAGTTTTAATTGCTCTGTAGAAGATGATCGCATTGGTACTGAGCAGCTCAATTCAGTCCCTAATTTTTCCATATGATCACATCATGAAAAGGTGGACGCCATAAAGAATTAATTTGCTAATCTGCTCCTGAGGACCCTTGTGTAATCAAAGTATTTTTCACCGGTTATCTTAATTAATGGAAGGTTTTAGATTCCAGATAACACCAAGTGAATGCTGCACTTCTTCCAAAACCTGTACATCTAACACAACCTGTCTGGGGCACAAAGTAACATGCCCAAGGCACACTAGTAAGTTTAGCAGGGCAAAACAAAAAACTCCAAACAAGAACTCAGCATCTGTTTTAATGTTAGGTATTTTGCTAAGACCTTAGACACTAGCTTCCATTTTCAACATTAATGCATGACTTTGAGTTCTTTGAGTCTTATCAGCAGTCCCACCGTGATTTTCATCTCAACATTGTCAGTGCTGTACAGCAGCATCTGAAGCAGCATAAACCCTAAACTCCACTTTCTGAATATATTGGGTCAAATCCAGATTTTATCCTGTGATTTGTAGCTTTTCTTTTGGGGAATTTCTGCTGCTTCAACAGTTTGCACATTCCTACTGTCCACTGCATGATGACACCTATCTTGTTTTTTAGTCTGAATACAACCCATTACTAGGGTCCCTATTTGTAGTGTCACTGAGGAGTAACACTGAAACGGCTACATTTTGAGCTGTGCACTTCGTTAGGAGATGAGCTCCAATGCAGCTTTACAGCATTCTCACTCCGCGGATGGACAGACTGGGACCACCTCAAACTCAGAGTAATCACAGCAGTGGAGGGTATGATTATCACCTTGCCAGAGAGCTGCTTAATTAATATCTTTGCTGAAATCCAGTGTTCTCAGATGAACGTTAAGAAAAAGTTACCCAGGGCAAGACATTACTGAAAAATCAGGTTTCTTCCTTTTTCCAACTCTATGTTAAATATTCAAGCTTATCTAGTACAAGTACAGAAAATATTTCTGAAGTTCTAAGAAAGCCAGTTTAAGATTTTTTTATTCATAACTTCTCGTAACTCTCTATTTGGTTCTTGATTATTAGCTATTGTTAGAAGGATAAACCATTGAAATATTTGTTCATTTAAACCTCTGCCATAACACTCAACTGAAAAAGACGCAGAGTATTTAGCTGGACTGTGAAACCTAATTCAAGCCATAAAATGAAATCTGAAGATCAGGAAATTCCAACGTCTAAATGAACACACCTATTCTAGCTACCTGACAGCACACATGGGAACTATTAACTACATGAGGTTTTGAGCAAAAGTGGATCTTAGAACTGGTTTTGTGGGGGTTTTTTTCCTCTATTTTTGATTGCTACAGACCACAGCAACATTGGGCAGAGTTTCAGCTCCTGATTACAGGACTATGACCGTGCAGGCAGCCTGTACTGGAGAGGCTGCTCTCACCCTGCTTAACCCAGGCACTACTCACCTAACCAGAAGCTGATGAAGCAGCCTGGTTTTCCAGGGTCTGGCAGACAACCACAAGCAGATGGGGCTAAAGCTATTTTCCAACCCTAGGATTTGACTTCTTTGCCTGCTTTAGTCTTGCTATGCTGCAGTGCTTGGAACTGTGTGGAACAAAAGGAGCCAAGGTGGAGACTTCTGTGAGCGGTAAGGTATGACAGTCAGCCCTTCTGCTTCAGCGTGCTGCTTCCCTAAAACACAGCCTTGTTATGAGGATAACGACAGCCGTGATCTCGGTGCTCTGTCAGGCACTAAGGTTGTGAGAACTCTAACTACAACTGATAAAGAAACTGCACATCTAAAGCTCCAAGCTGTACTGATAAGCATTTAAACATCAAGTAGTAATCAGTAAATTGCCTTAATATAGAACATAGCAGCAGCCCTCTGTTATCATCCTGTAAATGGCTACAATCTCTTGTGGTGGATTCACACGTACGCTAGATTGTCCAGATTGACCATCTGACTCAGCTCAAACAAAACTCAATCTGCACCTCCATGCGTAAGTTGAAGTCATACCTATCTGTCCATATTCATTTGTTTCTTTCTTCCATAGCCTTGTCCGAAGGCAAGGGTTAAAGCACAAAGACAAAAGACATGAAGCACAAAAACAAGAGACATGGTGCAATAACCCCATTTTTCAGGACAGTCAAGAGCAACAAGTCCTCCCCACCAAAACTCCAGTTAACAACTCCAATTTCCCGTCTCCCTGAATTCTGTCAGACAAGCTCTGACACGCTTGTCTCCGACAAAAGCTTTCAAATTATCTGACCACACCTGTTTAAAATTTGCAATATTACACTAATAGGATGCTCAATCTAAAAGAGCATTACAATTTCTAATATAAAATTCAAATACGTGCTTTGCTTAATTTAAAATCCAATGTGCCCATTGGAAACAACGTTAAATCAACTAGATGTTACGGCTTCCTAAAAAAGTTTTCCAGTCCAAAAAAAAAAAAAAATATCACAGGAGTATCTGCTCAGATAAAGGCACATTTTTTTCAGGTTTGATGGAGATTTTTTTGTGGACTTTTACAGCTTGACTGATTAGCTAGTGCTCCTCTTGCAAAATACACCTCATTAGAGATGGCCTTTGTAACAGATACATAAATATTCCCTTTCCACGTGCTTCTGATCATCACACATTTACTGAATTTATGAAACCTCTTGCGAAGACCAGTAAAACAAAAGGGTGGAGTACATTATTCCTGACATACAAAAATAAACCAAATAAAAACCAAACCAACACCAACCCACCCAAAAAAATAAATTAGTCTTACATCACTGAACAGCTTCAGGAACTTGCTGGAAGTTTCAAAACTGCTTTGATATGCTGCGATATACATCCTCATTTTAAAAGCTAACTTGTAGAAAGAAATTATAACATTTCATATCTATAGCACATTCCTTTTGAAGGTTTCAACTGCATACGCTGTGCAACAGAATTAAATGTAAAATAGCTGAAAGTCTCTGTCAGATTCCCCTAAAAAAGCCATGAGGCAAGTCTCCTACTGGTGATGCAGTAACATGAGAGATATGTATAGCTTCCCTTCTGGCCTGTCCGCTTCTCTTCTAGATCAACACTTCACCAGCACACAATGCTCATTCTCCACATGAAAGGTTTTCACACCAGTGCTGAAACTCAGAACTGTTCCAGAGTTCAATTTTTACCTTTCCTTCTTCCAGCAATCAGCGAGTTCCCTTCAACAACTTAACCACTTGCATGCCACTAAGTAAAGTTGTTATGAATATTTACAAAGAAGTCTGTAATATGTTTTCCCTTCTATTTAAATACGGCAATAGAAAAAAGTCAATAAGGAGAAAATGAGACCAAAGGAGAAATATCACATACAATAGTCTCAGAAAAATACCTGTTCTGGTGATGAGAAAGGTGAATCTTCCCATAAAATTAATTCCTACAGGATTAGAATTGTGCCCAACACTTCTCTTTTGAGTAAAATATACACTCAGAATTTTCTGCCCAACTGCTGGAAATTAAATCATCTCGGAGCTGATCCTGAAGTGCCTTTTTCCTACTTGCTATGCATATAAACATCCGTGAGGATACAGAATGCCCTGAAGTCAATGAACTGTACTTTGAACAGCTTGCTACAGTTCAGACATGAAACCTTGTAACCTAGAAGACAAGCTTTCCTGAAATAAGCTTTACAGCCAAGTTAGAGGGTTTTTTTCAATGCAGTGATGTTTTAGTAATAGAGCTGAAATCTGTAGGCAAAAAAATCCTGAAGTAAATCTACCAAAACTATTCCTGTTTTGTTCTGTTTGCACTTTGCCTCTGCATATTTTAGGCCCAAGAATATTTATCTATTTAAGAGTCACATTAAAATGTCACATGAACCATGGAAAAACAGCTTCAGACTTAACCAAAAAAGTTTATACTGTACTACACCTATTATATATCACTCTGCTGTGAAAACAGTGGTAAACAAGCTTCACCAGATAACATCTGAAAAACAAACAAATAATTTCAGAAAACCAGTGAGTATATCCGCAGTTAAAAGGACAAGCAAAACTTCTGTCCAAACCACATTTCTAAACACTTTCAGCATTCTGATTAACTATTTCCCAATAAAATTATTAAATATGAAGTGACATGAAAAATTCATTCACAATTTTAATAAGAAGATCTTTTAAAGAAAATGTAATAATATTAAACAACTGTAGACATAAGCATCATTTTGTTCACATGGAGTACCAGATATCAAAAGCAGTAACTGCTAATACACAAGCAAGAAATTATAAAATCTATGGGCTGCAGTCTTTTTACTGCAGAACAAAGTAGTAATAGAGGATTTTGAAGTTTGCATTGCTGTAATTAAAGCTGTCTTTATAAATTTGTGACATACTCAAGAGTTGCAAACTACCAGTGAATTCACATGTACACCAAGCCACAAAATTAATGACATAAATAGATGTTTCTATTGAAACTACCAAAACTATTTTATTTCTTAGGAATATACCTGAAAATGTTCAAAATAAAGATGATGAGAAAGAATCGCTTGTTCTTGAAGTGCTTCTCCGGTACTTCGAAAGTCTAATTAATTACTAAGCATTTCACCAATTCCCAACACAGTTAAGTAAGTTCACCCATTTCAGTTTCCATTTGTAGAACTGGAATAGTGCTTTATCCTACTTTTTCCTTGAGCATTCACTTTATGATGAACTCGCTTAAAGAACTTTTTTTTTTTTTAATGCCTTTATAAAGCATGCACTGCTATAGGCTTGCTTGCTGCCTTCATAAATTAAGACCATGACAAGGATGCCTACTGCATGTGGTTTTGCTTCAGAAGCAGCTTGTGAAGCTATTTTTCTTCACAAGAACCCCCCCATAGTTGGACATCTCAAAAGAACTCTACAAAGTGCTGCAAATACCAGAATTTTAACAGGCTGAATATCTTCATGCAGCTACTCAGTGAAGTAAAAAAAAAAAAAATCTCAAAGGGATACATTCCTTGCAAATCCGTTTGTGACTCCAGATCAAATAAAAGATCGTATTAAAATTAAAAAATACGTTAAAATAAGACTGTGCTAAGAATAAGTCACAGGAAGTGGGCTACATTCTACAGAAACATCTGATAAATTGTGGAATCTGATTTCAGTCAGAGGCGCCTACTGAGCTTCAGTAAAGTGAGCAGCTCTGCCAGGCTATCGCAGCTTGGGGGCCTGGCAGGCACGGCCACACACATCAAGCACACAGAGAACAAGGGGGCTGTCTACTTTTTCAGTAAATACATTTAAGATGCAACAAGAAAAAAAAAGAAGTCACCGCAACAGTCTCGGACGAGTTAAGACACAAACAGGAATCAAACCCTGCCCACAGAAAGTATGGAGTCAGTGTGCTACTGCAGATGGCTGATGCTGAGCGGCGAGCATTGCACCGCCCGGGCGAGCGCAGCGGGTGATATTTCAGTTGCAGTCACCTACGGAGCGGTGAGCAGGGGCTCCATGAAGTCAGGACAGCGTTCCATGCTCTACAGACCTTATGCATTTTCAGTGGTCTGAAAGGATCATAAAGGCAGAGAATACAGCTGGTACATGAACAGCCTCAAAGCAACGCAACTGCAATGCAGTTTCTGCAGCACAGACAGTCCCCGAGGTGTTGCCAACTCACTTCAAATGCCCCCAAGTACAGAGAGCGGTCTGCCCACCTCACCCTTCTCCTCAATTGCTCATGTTCATACTGTCTAAATACTGTCCAGAACTGAAGGTCCACGTACAGTATTACTGAATTGCAACCAATTTCATATAAATTACTTATTTTGCCAGATTGACAGTTTTATCAGAATTCCTTATCCCATCAGTTTTACTGCAACTTGTCATTCGTGACAAACCATTAATACTGAAAGAAACTAGAGTCATGATAATTTGACTGGCTAAAACTGCCTGGCAAGTATTTTAAAACTGAACTTTTAAATTTACCACTGTGACCTGGGTCAGCTGAGGATATCTGAGCTTCTGGTGTACAGAAGTCTCCACCTGCTTTATGACCTTCACAAGTAATACCGAGGGATATCAAGAGTTGTTTTATTTACCCTCAAGAGTTAAAATGGTTCATACCACTTCTCTACCCATATAGAATTGGATAACATCTGGAGAAAGTAGTTACCTTTGGGCACTTGAGCTACTTTTTAAGGTATCCCATTTTCAGAATCAAATGGCTCATTTTGTAAGAACTAAGATGATTTACAGCACACAAAGTAAAAAAACCCAGGGCATCCAAAAAAAAAAACCATCAGAAGCCTTAAACAGCTTCAGTAAGTGCCTCTGATCAGAGTGAAAACAGACCCTGGGAAAACCAGTTCAGGAATACTACTTAACAGGGTTTGGAGGCTGGAGAGGAAGGTGAGGTGGGGGGAATGGAATTTTATTTTGGTTTTTTTACAGAAGTGTTCTCCATAGCTTGTTGTGGTCATGATTAACATCATTAATTGGAGTAACTGCTGATAACAAAATAACATTGATTGCTTTAAAAAGTTCAAAACCTTCTCTTTATTCCCTTTGTGTTTTTGTTAAAATAACAATTCGTGCTGAAGCAAAATATTGGTACTCAGAAGAATTCATATTCTGTACACACTTCATAAGCCACTGAGCACTGCTTCAGTTGCAGCCTCCAGTAATAAATGTGCTGAATGTATTAGATTTAAAATAATATGAGAATAACAAATATCCTTACAGACAGGGCTTGATTCCGAAATATATGGGGGTGGAAGTGAAGAGTGGTACATTTTATCTTCCTTGACAAATATTCACAAACAGCTGCAGCTCTATGCTTAAGTGCAGCACATTATTGCAGAAAAATGAGTAGAACACAGAAATTCTTTAGCACGGTTGCCTATGAAAACATTCCCAGTATTCCCTAGGAAATTACTGTAGACATGATATGTATTAGTGTGCCGGTTTCCACAGACAGCAGTGCATAAGGTTCGGGGAATTTTTACCAACCAACAGCAGCATTAAAACTCAGATATGGATAAATAGCAAGTATCTGTACCAAATTTGTACATTTTGGGAAAACCATGTATTTCAGACAAAGTACACTGAATTATCTATATAGCATGCACAGAATTATTATTACAAATTTCAAAAGATAATGTTTCTATTTAAATAAGTTTAAAAGGTATAGGAGATATGAAACAATACTGAAGTTGTACCTACAATGGGCTTTCCTCGTGCCACCCTGTTCAAACCTCACCCCTTTCTCTAGAGTACGTTCAAGTCTTTAGTCTGGAGCCTAGGTTAATTAGGTGAGCAAACTAGCATTTCCTAAGAACTGATCAGCTCCCACTGAGCTTCAGGCTTTGGCCTTAAAGGAAAAAATAAATTAACCCTAAAGATTTAATACCAGCTCTCAGAATGCACTGAAGCAGCATAGCTCAAGACACACAGAGAAGCTTGGGGGGAGTGAATGATTAATGGATCATAAAATTAGGTAAATAAGTGATGTAAATCATGGAGGTAAAGAGGTGAGCATACCTGATGGTTGAGAGAACAAAAATTCTTCCAGACAAGTAAAAATAATGAGAGGTGCCCAAAGACCCTACGAGTCTGAGGGTAATTTCTCAATTATTCCAGCGGCCACAGGACTGGACCCACAAGAAACCCCCAAGCCAAGCCAGTGCAGGTAGGACCAAAATGAATAGAAAAAAAATTAGAGAGGCATCTCTGTTGCCACAAACACTCAGCCAAAATTTTCTGTCAAATTTCCTTACAAGTAGCTTGCAGACCACAATCGGGCATATCCCATGTGTGTATGTGTATATATGTATGAATGAATCTGTAATCTGCCTCCTGCCTTTAGTGCTGTCATTAAATGACAAATGCAGTCCTAAAGGCATTCCACAACAGCCACCAGGACAGACATTTATTAAACCATGGACGAATCAGAGACTTATCTTCTGACTCAAATTAGAACTTCAAAATAACTTCTGGGAGAGTAGAACTCCACATGTATCCGACAGACAAAATGACTAGTCCAAAGGAAAGCCCAACTCCCAGCTTCCCCTGGTGAGCAGGTTGTGAACGGCGACAGTTGGAAGAGATTTGTGACGCGGTTGAGTCGTGACTTGGGGCAGTCCCCAAACAGAGCACTGTCTGTCAGAGCTAACCGAGGCACAGGAGGTTTGCCCACACCTGCAGAAGTAACTGCTTGATAGCTTTTATTATGAGATGACCACTAAGGATTTGATATAGACCCAAACAAGAAGGTGCTGATGGATACCACATTTTTCTACTATGGTCAGGATTGCAAACAATTAAACTATCATCTCTGATGTAACATATAAAATTTCTACGTTTAACTTTCTTTAAAACAGAAGATGCAGAATAGGCCTACGATTAACTTTTACATTTTAGATGTAACACCTTGAGTCGGAAAGCTTGCCTAATACAGTCAAGAGTAGAGGGCTAGAGACAGCAATTTCCCATTCTATATCATGCCCTGACAGCAAGCTGACACTCTATTTTAAAACTACTGAGCAATCTGAAAGGTTTCCAGATAGCAGGGATTTAAATGTACTTTCTGAGCTGAGATTTGCTCATCTTTTCCACTCCATTAAAAAAAAAAAAAAAAAAGTCCCCAGAAAATGGTTACTCCCTTTATAATTACAAATGCACTATTTTGGGGGAAGGATCATATCGTAGGAGCTGCAGAAAGAAACACTCAAACATCAGCCATATAGCATTAAATAAGCATATTGGTGGGGTAAGATTTTTAGGTGTGTTTTGCAAGTAAATCTAGCTACAGAGCATAACACGAGAAGGAAATGTCTTATTCATCTCCAGCCGCAGTGGGGGGAGCAGGGGGGAACTGCTCCAGCAATTCTTTACACCAAAGTTTCTAACAAGCACAAGCTGAAACAAGCAGTTAATAAAAGATTAGAAACATTTACAAGGACATTCCACAGGAAATAAAAAGTCATAATAGCTATAGCTGCCTTATCACACTAGCCCAAATCCGTTTCATAGAGTGCTTTTCTATGTACTTTCTACTCCCTGCAGCTACAAATGAGACTTGGTGATTAATTTCATTTTTGTAGCAGTAGCAAAAATACAAGTTCAACAGAATTGGAGGAGGGGCAAACAGGGAGAAAAAGTAGGAAAAATAGCAAAGATATTGTAACTATGCTCTCCAGTACAGTTACATCTTACATTAGAAAGGATCTCAGATGGGAAGAAAAAAAAAAAACTTTTGAAACATTAAACTTTAATGACTAGATCAAACGTATTGCTGTATCAACTGTAAGCTAAGCCTCATAAGAGAAGGGCAAGTTGTACCATCAATCTCAGCAAACAGATATTGTCGTTCACATTCTGCGCTTCTGATGTTTACCTGTTGCGTGTGCACATGCAAAATATCCCAGGAATATCAATCAATGCCGAGACAAAAAGCAAGGTAAAAATCTTCCAAAGTTCCTTTCATCTGAGAGAAGCTGGCTTTCACAAGATACTTTTATGGACTCTGCTTCCTCCCTACACAAGCCTGCAGGTGCTGCCACACAGCCAGTAGTTTATGCTACTGCTCTAACAGCCTTTATATGAAAGGGCACAACTGACCTGTTCAGGGTTGCAGGCAGAAACTTGTGTTTAATCTGCAATGCTCAAATGGGAAGTCAGTAAGAGCTGTTCATCTGAGCTACATCACTGAACCTTAATAACTGTCAGAAGACAAATCTGCTACGCCCTGCCATCCTTTCCCCAATATCCACAACGCTGCTTAAAGCAGCACCACCCTGAAGGGCAGCCAGAGACACAGGCAGTCCAAGACAAACCATTTTATTATTAAGATTGGTTTTCTTTCTACACTTGATTGCGACTTAAGGAAAGCACTTAAGTGTTTTCTGTTTAAAATTTAGAATAAACTCAGTTTGGTGTTGTAGATGACACAGCACTGGGAGGAGTAGCTGTTACATCAGAGAGTAGATATATTTTTTTTTTGCACTCGGCCTTACCTGAAAGACTTTGGAAAAGACAAATGAAATTAGCAAGAACATATGAAAGATAGAGACACCTCTAGTGTTAACATGGCCTTTGTCATGCATGTTTTTCTTAAGATAATCTGATGGCCAAGTGTCCAAAATTATTGCTTCCCAGGAGCCTCCAATGTTTTGCAGCCTTTAAATCCTTCAGATATCCCAGCTAGAATGGAAACTCCTCTTCAGTTCAGCCCCAACTGGACTAGGAGCCGAGCATGACCTTGTCCATCAGTCATCATCCCACGTTGTAGCTACTCCCAAAGGTGCAGGACAAGGGTGGGAGCACACAGTGCTCACACAGCTACTTCCAGTTTTAGAAACAGAGAGGTAGTTACTTAGTGCCCCGGCATGAGCCGCAAATCAGAGGTTAAAGGACCTTTATACGGTGCCTTTTCAGTGAACTGGAAACTAATGAAGAGTTGTGGTAGTACTGCATCTGGCTACTAAATCCTACTCTCTGGTCTCCCCCAGTCGTGCGGGCAGGCAGGGCCTTGCTGCCTCAGGTGGGGTCTTCACAGCCGGGCGATTCAAACCAGAGGCTGTCGGGGGAAGATGCCACTGATGCCAACATTACTTCAGTCCCACAACTCAGCCAGGCAAATACTTCCTCTCTGGGGCAAAAATCACTTTATTTAGAAGTGAGAGTAAGTTGCAGAGCTTTTTATAAAGCTCTTATCTTGTTAAAGAATATTCTAACGATGTTCCAACAAACAGGTGCAATTCTTTCCCGAAACACCGCTATCATGTACAAACCATGGTATTTTAAATCACATATTAATTGACTATTTAAGGAATGAAACGCTGCTTTTGCAGTGATCTTTCATTGTGACACAGGCAATTATCTTCAAGGCTGGAAATCTATAGCTCCCAGAACTGCTAGACAATTACTGAGAATTAATAAAAATCCACGCATGACTTGCTATTGCAGTCATAGATCAAATGGTAAACTAACACTGACTACCTCTCCTCAGAGAATAAGATTTGCAAGTTTCTGTTTGAAATAAGTCTGCTAGTAAAATGGTTTTGGAACATATACTTCATCATTACAAATGGCTCCTGCGTGTCACACTGGAAGTCGTTTCACCAAGATCCCCCTTAGCTAAATTTGTATGCATATTTATTTATTTGAGGGGTTTTAAATAGGTATTTCTGCTTGTGCATGGTTCATAGATCTGCCTCCTGATATCTGCTTTCTGAACCTTTTAGGATTTCGTCTTCCAGTTCAGATCTCCAGAAGCATCTGAGAAGCATTAAAATTACTCACTTGGTGCTTCGTTTGTGCTCCCATATTATATCACTAATTACTTAGGTCAAACCCTTCATTTATCTAATTGTGCTCAGGCATGATGGGATCTGCCCACACACTTCCAGTTCAAATGGCGAACAAGAGTAGAATTGTCTAAAATAGCTAAATATCTTATTAAACCTACTGAAATTCGGTGATGCTTAGGCTCCTAAGTGCATGTGGATCTTCCTAAAATTGTACTACAAAAACTATTAATAAAGTTGGGGCCTGGTCCTATAGTCCACACACAGGAAAACTCCCATTAATTCAGTGAAAACTGCACAAAAGATTGCAGAACAAAAGTTCTTTGATAAAAGAAGGGTCTCAGAGTTATTCCAGAGGACCAAGAGCCAGGAGAGGAACAACAAAGGTCCAATAGGGACTGAGGTGAAACCCTGGACATGCCATGTAGCACTTGTGTGTTTCAGTGTGGGTCCATTTAATGCTGTTTATCTGTAACTACTCCCTTTTTCTTCTCCTGATTCTTAGTCACTATTTCCCACTGCACAAGTTGGGCTCTACAGCCTGTTCCCCACAAGCACAGTATCAGGAAACATTCAGGCTGCTTCTTGCCGTAACCAAGCAATCTTTAATCAGCGTGAAGCTGAAATGTGGAGGTTTGAAGTAGGTTTGGGAATGCCACTTTACTGACTCTTCTTTCCACTTCAGGCTGTGAAATTCACCAGTGACACATTTGGAAATTGGTGAGTCTGCAAAGAGCCCAGCAGAACACAGAAAGTCTATTTGTGTCCTGGCTTTAACTAATTGTAGTGGCACAACTCTTGGTTAAAAACATTAACAGGATTGCACTTCACTGAGTACATGTAAAGAACTAGTTAATAAACGTGCTAGCACATGGTGATCAAGATTATTCAACTCTAGGTCTCTAGCATTCATAAAACTTACTTTTTGAACACTCAAAATTGGTTTCTACGGGCCATTTTTTACATCCGTTTTTAGCACTTAAATGCCACAAGAGCTTTCAGCATGAGTAAGCAATGCCATTTAGAAAATCCATTTACTTTGGCTGTACCAGCAATCGTCCTTCATTCTTTATGAACATTTTAGGAAACAAATTTTACTTATATGGGAACAACCACAGAGAGCAAATAGTAAATTAAAACCCTGAAGTCTGCAGAGAAGTAGCAATATATTTTAGATAGGTGGGATAACACTCAACTGAATAGCCAGAGCCGTAGCATGGATATTTTCCCAAAGACGGATCTAACTGCAGCTCCCACCGTGTGAAGCATACACATCTGACCTGTGCAAATATGAGCATAGAAAATGCAGTGCAATGATTTCACCGATACATTTGGATCAACTTTCCCCCCCACCCAACCCCAGGACTTTTAGGATGTTTTAGACATCCTAACCCCACCTACTTTCTACTACACTTACTCCCAAATCAAAACTCACTCAGTTTTGAGGGTTTCTCTCAAAAGTGACTTCAATTCAGAAGACTCAGACGCTTTTTAACTTTAGTTTTATGGTCACTCATGGAGAGTAAAGTCTCATTAAACTGGGTTTTATTAATTTTCCATAGTTTGATGGCAGAATATTACATGAATACTACTCTCACTAAACTTAGTCTACTCAACCTATAAACAACAAAAAATGTGATAACATTGTTAAATATATCAATGATAAATACAACCAAAAAAAAATCACTAATTGGTCTGTGATATTTCTTACATAGAGGAAGAGGTGCTGTTTTCTTTAGTTCTAGTGTCTACTCTCAAGATGTCATAATAAACTTCAAAAAGTGATCTACCAGCCCCACTTCTTTAATTTTGCGTCTATTATTCCTTTGTTTCTAATTGTTATCTGAACTCTCAGTTGTCCCTTTGTGTTTTCCTTCTCTCCTATTACATTCTATAGAGCAGGTGAGCAAAATCTTACCACGAAGCATTGCAATACCTGAAAGACTGGGAAGCAAGCACCAAGAATTTCGAAGCCAACCTGTGAACACTCACTACTCACGATAGTTCAGGCCAGTAAAACTCATTTATTCAGAAAACACACACAAAAAAAAAAAACCCTCAGAGGCAAATACTCCAAAGCAAAACCAGCGAACAGAAAACGGGGGAGGCGAGGGTGGAAGGCAGCACCCTGCGGCATTGAGCGTGTGGCTGTCCTACCTGCTTGCCCCCTGCTTTATTTTACACTTGAGGGAGCCATTCCCCCCCCCGCACGCTACCCGAGGCGGGAGGAGCGGAGTCGCCCGCGCAGGCAGGCGCATCTCTCCGCAGCGCCCTGCAGAGGGCACGTTTGCTTTGGGAACGGCCCCGCGCTCCCTGCCAACAGCCACTGCTCTGCGGTAGAGGCACAGCAAGTGTCACACCGAAATTCAGACAGATTTATCGATTACCCCCAGCTCCAGTCTCAAAAAAAAAAGACAAATACTATAACAATTTCTGCCAGTTCTATTTATGCCCAGCATTCATAGCCACATTTTCTAGAGGCAACTGCCTGCCACAAGCCTATTTTGCTCAGTGCCACCTTGCAATTTTATGAGGCAATCATTTAAAAGCTGACAGATTTATTCTACACACTGTGAAATCCCAAGCTTTTCCCTTCATGTCACTGTTCATAAAGAACCGATAGCTCACTAGAAATCCATTTAGAGACAATTCTGTGAACATGTTATTACTACTTTTCTTCTCCACATGGAGATCTCACTTCCCTTTTCGCGAGACTTTTGCATGGCAATTATTTATTTATTTAATTTTAGGGAATACATAGGCTCCTGGTTTTTTACCTACCCATAAAGCTACTCTGATGATATCCTTTCTTCCACAGCCTCCACTGTATTACAGATGGAACAGTATGTTCACACAGTATGTCAGAGGGGTCTTAACTCTAAGATCAATGTTTTCTGGACTGAAACTTTGGGGAAATGTGTGCTTAGCAGCACCAGCAACACCTTTAGAAGCTCAATAAAAATCTAAAAATACCCTAAGTTCTAGTCTTAAAATGGTTCAGAAATACAAGACACTGCATGAGGAAGAAACAGTTCAGAGATAGGAAGGGATATGTAGTAAAAAAAGGGATTAAACTGAACAAGGTGTTTGGGAGGAAAATCATTAGGAGAGATCACCAGACGTAACAGAGTTGAGAGTTAAGCTTCAGGACGCATCTATTCCAGGAGGATTCTGTATTCCACACACAATCTTCCAGACCTGCATATTTGAATTCTATCTTAGTCTAACATAAATAGCAAGGTTCTGCTGCATTCCAGGATGAATTAAAGAGCAAGATTGTCCTGGTATATTAACAAACTCATGACATCATACACTGCTGTCCTCTCTTTAGCAGATATATCTAGCCATGTGGAGCCACTTGCTGTTAACTCCGAAGAGGAGAGACCCCAGCTTGCGAGGCACAGAACCAGCTTGAGCAGCTCAGTTAAAAAATTAAGTGAAATTACTTCAGTAGGTGGGTGTCTACGTATTCTGCCCTTCACAGGGAGTGCTGCACACGGACAACTCACCTTGTCGTGGGCTTTTTGGGCTATCCATCATACAGCTGATTTCCAGCGCTTAGAAGAACACCTTTGTATTCTAGGAAGCTATTTCTTGCATTTCTCTGGATGCCAGCTACACTACGCTTAATCCATCACATTTGTAGTCGTCTACTGCCAAGCAGCAAATACTTCATTGAGTATTTTATAGCTATTGCATTTTGCAGAGACAAACTGTGACTACCTAGATCAGAATAAATAATAGCAATAAAAATAAAGACTTCAGTGATTTGATTTTCTTAAGCACATCCAAACCCTTTCACTTTGGAAATAAGACAAGACATGAATACAAGGCATATGCCTGTCATTTACACAGCAAGAATCTACCTTTATGTAGCCTACTTACTTTCTTCGGTATAAACTAATACTAGTCCCTGAGGCGGCTCTGTTCATCTCTATTATTTAAGTTATTTTCTTTTATTGTCACAAACTCAGAAAAATAAAGTGGTTGGATTATTAATAGAACTCCATTGTGAAAATAAATAGTAATTCTATTCATTAAGCACTACACCGAGTCAAAAGGTCTGGAATAGAGTGGGGATGGCTATACCAGAAAGATAGTGAAGAAAACTCAGATTGAGAATGGCATTTCACAGACTATCTGCAATTCTTGCATTGGTTACTTAGGAGCAATACACTTGTGTACGTGAGTAGAAGAGTAGACAGAGCTGAAAAAAACAGCTTAAAATGGAATTGATTAAAAAATGTGAATTAATCCAGAATCCTATGCCACTATGATAATGTAAAATCCAATCATTTCAATGTTACAGTGAAGTTTTTGTAAGGCCTTCAGAAGCAATTTGAAGAAACTAAGGAAAAAACCCTATCAGAACACTGGCTTATTTATTTCCTTTCTCCAACTTTCATACACTGACTTGTTTATCTGCAGGAGGAAAAAAAAAAAAAAAATGTATTACAAGGTAACTTCAACACCTTCACCCTTCAATGATCACTTCTCTCAGCCTTATCAGAACTGTTCCAAACGAGTTATATCAAATAACCATCACTGCAACTCAACAAAAGCAGCAGCAACGAGGAGTGAACCAGCTGAACCAAGAGAAGTTATTCTTCCTGACAGCGGAGCTGCAGTTTTCCCTGTAGCAGCAGAGTATTCTTTGTACTTCTCCATGCCTTTCAGTGACACAGAATTTGAACAGATATATTTCTAACCAATGCAGTCCATCTTAATGAGTTTTATAACAATTCTGTAAGTTGTATGCCTCTTTAGATCTATGCATAGACTAATCTGAACAGTCACCTCCTCCTTCCCAATCTAACAAGTACTCAGCATTTCAAGCTACCACTTTTTACAAGGTTACTACTTAGTTATTTAAGCAAATTATCATTTCTGCTGTTCAGTGGGATAATCTTTGACATTCCTGTAAGTGTTACACAGATGAACACCACAGAGTCCAGGATAATCAAGGAGAACACAGCTAAAATTCAGAATTTGAATACCTAAGAATTTACAACTTCAGACCTGCAGACACTGGCCAAAAATTTTTAGACCCATGGAATAACTGGAGGACTATAGTGGGACATGTGCAGAAGCAAACTACTAAAAGACAAACAAGTGGATACTAGCGAAAGGCTAGTGCTGTGAGGAATGGAAGAAGGGAAGAACTGAATATGGACGGTGTTGACAGAAACAAAACACGTTTTTACTGACTTTCATCCATGGGAACTCTCCCAGACAAAAAAAGGGCTCAAGATCTTACAACTCTGTTGTTCAACTATTTCAGTAACTTCGTCAGTAGACTGAAATCAGTCCTTACATACCAAAAAAAACCCACATAACCACCATAAATACCAAAATAATACTCATTACTTGTAGAAATATACAGTAATATCAGGTCTTGGTGATGTACCTTTTCCAAAAAACTAAATACAGCTATATCCAAAAAACTCTTAAATATTTATATCTAGTACATGCAGCAACCATAGGTAGCATCAAGGAATCAACACTGGAACCACAAGCACAAGATCATCACATCAGATGAGACTTCAGAGTTAGCATCTCTTATTACTGGGGTACACCACAGCAACCATGGTCACACTTCATAAAATACTGGAAGAACTGGATGAAATAATTGGACATTGTGTCAAAAAATTCCTTAGAAGTTTTACAAATTTCAGCAAGAAAAGGTGATGAGGAAAAACAGTGAAATCTTTACTCAAGTCCTGATTTTGATCCATATTTTTATTTAGAAATGCTAAAATATTTTCATTCCAGACATACTGTCTGCTTTAGTAATTCTAACAGCTCATAAAAGGAACATTCATAATCAATTATTACAGAGTTAGAGCTGCATTTTAGCAATAAACTCTGTAAAAGGAAATATTTTCTTCATAACGGCAAGAATGTAATCTTTTATAGCCCTCATTCCACCAGTAACAAAGTGCTTTTATCTCCAAAACTGGAGAAAGGAAGAGCAAGGTTTTAAGAATAGAATTGTTCCTTACTAGAACTCGTCTTCACTTAAATTGTTCCATTTAAATGAAGAATTAAAACCCCCACAATGCAGGCAATGTTGTTCTTTCAACCCTTTAAGTATTTGGAATCAGGTAAAGGCATCTGATGACTTCATTTTCTCAGTCCCTAAAATGGAGCATGAAAGATCTTAAAGCATAAACCACAGATACCTGGTTTCTATTTCAGTATACTGTTGACATTTCACATGGCCCAGGGAAAGCAACTATTGCCTCTGTGCCTCACTCATAGAAAAAAACAAAACAGTTACACACAGGTGTATTAACAATTACATAACATTTGACTTCTGTTACAAGTATTGCAGAAACCTTATGTTAGAATGTAGACACTATGTACAGTTTATTTTTATAGATGTGTAAAGCACAAAACTCAAACTTGTGGATGGAACAGGTTTTTCACTAGATTAAATCACTTGACTAATTGAATTTACACAGCTGTGCTAGCATCCAGGTAGAGAAGAGGCTGACCCCAGCAGACCACCTCTTACCAGTCGGAAGAATTAAGCAGCAAGTGTATATGGAGTGCTGATGTCAAGGGAAGAGAAGATCTAAAATTGCAGGTCTCCCATCCAATCCACTATACATGGATAAAATACTCTAAAGATACCGGTTTGGAAATATTGCTTCTTAAGAAAGGGGAAAAATAAAACTAAAAAAACCCAAACACTCAACTTCCCACTGACCACCAAGTGCTTTAACCAAATATTAACAAAAAGGACAGCCGTGGATTCACGACGTAGCAATGTGTGCTGTTTCAATTGATTGTTCTTACAATTTATGATCAGTACCTTGTAATATTAACCTTGATCCACAGAAAGAGAACATAATTTATGATTGTAATTTAGTCACAACTTTTCTTAATTAAAGCCTCCCTCTTCTGCTGGAACAACATCCATTACTAACATTTACTCAAAGCAATCCCATCTTCAGATTTCAGCCACCTTGAACAACTTAATGTAAAATGACTACAGTTCCAGAAGCATGGTTTCAAAAGACATTCACTTTGAGAAGAGAAAATGTCTTCTAGACTCAAAATATATGTGGAATACTCTATTTTTAAAACTGGATGTACAAAATAATTTTCCATATTATTACGAGATACTCTCTCACAGTCAGGCTCAAGAGACTGTAATTAACATTCCATTTTGAACATCAGCAGACATAGGAGGATTTTTTCAAAGAGACTGTTACAGGAGCATCCTACAATGAAGTTCTGTTTGTAAACAAATAGTCACCGCAGAATGCTAAAGCATAATAGTAAGTCAATAAGTGGCACAGCAGTATATAGTAGTCAAAAATATGCAGCATTACTCATGGTGTTTGTAGGATCAAACAATTTATCATACACTGCAGATATCTTCTCATGTGTAATGCTTCCCATGTTTCTCTATTAAAAAAAAAAATATATATATATATATACACACACACACACACACACACACACACACACACACATATTGTGTAATACTTTCTATCCAACATGACACTTCCAAAACCTTCCCAGAGTTCTTTTGGTAGACCAAGGTGTGAAACAATTCACAGGAATGTGTCCAGGTTTGAACCATTCACAAAGAACTAGCAAAAATACAGTATTTAAGGAATAACTGTGCACTGTGACTTCTCAGCTCAGCTAAGACTGTTCTGTATCCCAGCCTCCACTGCTAGTACCTCTCCTTTTACATCTCATCAGTGCAAAGCAGCTGGAACGGCAATATTAGAGACTGCTTCCAGCACTCGCCAGGTGTTGAGCTGGAGAAAGTCTAAAGGCCGGCCAGTAAGATGGCTGGGATGCTGAAGAACATGACATATGAGGACAGGCTGGGGGAGATAGGTTTGTTTACCCTGGAGACAGAAGGTTAAGGGAGGGATCTAACTGCAGTCTACCACTACCCAAGGGAAGACGACCAGGTCAGACTTAATCTGACCTTAATCTTAATCACCAGGTCAGGTGCATGGCATAAGAGCGAGAGGCAACAGTCACAGGTTGCAACTTGGGAAATTCCAACTGAACACAAAGGGGAAAAAAAGCTTTTCTATGAGAGTGGCTTAGCACTGAAACAGCTATTGCAGAAGGGTTTGGATATCTCCATCACTGGAGATTCAATGCATCAAAACTTGGTAAGACATGGCCCTGACAACTTGTTCTAACTTTGAAGTTAGCCCTGCTCTGAGCAGCCGTTGCACATGACATCCACACATTGCCTACAATCTGAATCTATTATTCCATTTTACCTTAAAAGACCATGGGCCTTACTTTAAAAAAAAAACAAAAAAAACACCAAACACCAATAAAAGAAAACAAATAAAGACACCATGGAAAAACAACTAAGTTGAAGATTAAAATAAAATGTCAAAACAAAAAAACCCCACAGATTTAGACTGACACATAGTATGACAGTCTGCTGTACTGCAATGTCCAGGCCAGGCAAGCTCGATGTGCCTTGGAAGTTTAATTCTATTTAAATAAAAATCCTAAACATCTGAACTGTCTACTGAAACTTCTTGCATAATACATTAACTTTCCTCTGAACACATTCTGGCATTCCTCTCTCTTGATCTTGTCTGGAATCAGGAAGTACCAAGACACGATAAATAACTGGATGAATAATAATGATAATAATAATTTTAAAAACATTTCCAGCTTTCACAGCAACTCCTCTGCCTGTTTAGAAAAATAAAAAAAGGAAAAGACGACAGACACACTTCATGACTGTTTTGAGGAGAGCTTTTGTGAGTTTTGATGTGACTCAGAAAGGTGCACTTAAGATATACAGTAGCTCAGCTCATCCAATAAGCTGCTCCTGATTTCTTTAGCTTTTACATATTTGATACGGGGTAATGAGTTTCTACAACAGTGAAATAGAGAAAAACAGCTTCACCTTAGACTGTTTGGGCTTTAACATACTAAGAAAACCCCACAGACAAACAAATCTACTTTCAAATCACTTCTCTGGATTCTGAGGACTTCTGCCGGCTCCAGGCAATCCTTGCCTAGATTCACTCAGCACAAGACAGCACTTTGGGCTTGCGGAGACCCACTTGTGCTGGACAGCCCTTGGGGTTCCGGGGCACCTGCTAGCTCTGCACACCATTGCAATCCAAATGTTCCAAAGCCAGAATCCTCCAGGTCAAATAATATTCAAAACTGTGTCTCTGTTGGAGAACAGTCTCTTAGGATGAAGCAAGTGATGATGTGCAAGTGGATGTTAAAAAAAATCCCAATTATTACAAGCAGAATCATTAATAAATAAATGAGAATATCTTTTAAAAGACTTAAATGTACACCCTATCCTAGCAAGGCAGTCATTATGCAGTCAGTTTTGCCTTTCCTTCTCTTGGATTATCTCTACCCTTTTGCATGTGCCCCCACTCCCACCCCCCCGCCTCGTGCGCTTCAGTACAATAATGACTATTTTAGCAGGACTTTCCTTCCAGTGATTCATTTCCCCAGAGAAATCATAAGGTGGGGTAAGAATGAGAACGCAGAAAATATTAATTATGAAATGTTAAAAGCCCAAGGAGAAAATTCAGACTTTCTATACTAATATAACACATTCTAGTGATGCATTTTGCTGCATTGCAAACACAGCAATCCAGTAAGAAATGCAAGAGGTGGTTTTCTTTGTGCAAGTCACACAGGGCCGATCGTTGCATCCCCACATGTAGCATTTATCAACAACTAGACACGCATATAGAGAGAGATTTCTGACATTAAACAAACATGGCCTTTGGCTTCTGTTAGACTCAACGCAAATTGTGTGGTTAGTTTAAGTGGCCAAAAACTTCTGAAATAACATTCTTCCACTGGAATTTCACACATAAATAGCAACCGAACTGCTCCATGGGGACCCAAAGGCAGCTATGCTGAGGTCAGCAATTTTCATGCCTTACAGGCCTGCAGAATTTGTAATACAGCAACAATAAGTCAAACAGAAAAAAAATATTCTCTTGAAAGATCTGTTCTCTAACATTTTAAAACCTTAATTTTTAAAATGTTAACACAAACATACCAGTGTGCAGCACTGTCTCTCCATTGCAGAGAGTTCCAATGGAAATGTTTAACACCACTTCCCCATCGGCTCTGCTCAGCTGCCTTGCTGTCTCCCCTCCCAGCTCTCAGCATTTTCACCTGAGTCCATCTAGCTAGGACCTCAGCTGCATCATCCTGTGCTTGCTGACTCTCATAAAGCTCTGTGTGTGCTGCCAAGGACCTCAGAATGATTTGTACACCGCCAGACAGGTCTGGTCTCCACTTTACACCTGCAACTGTGCAGGAGAGACTTACTCCATTCCACTCCAGGCCTGTGAAAGACATCACCAAGCTTTGAAATCTTCTGTGAGAAAAGAGTTTACTTCCATATGAGCCCATCACACACTTAAGCCTGGGTCATGGGATGCACATTGAGGCAGGACAACCATGCAAGCTGCTGTCTGCCAAATATCCAAATGCCTCCTATGTCTGGAAGCCAGTCTGCTGCTGCCGCCACTGGCACAGGGGAGGGGAAGGAGCTTTGTGCTGCTTGAGAAGAATCAGTTGCTTGCCAGGGGATAGGCAGCAGGTTGTATTGCTGGGAATGGAACATGGTCTTGGACAGGGCTGAACAGCTTTAACTTCCCAGCCTGGAGACGGGCAGGCTTTCCCCCCATTCCCTCCCAGACTTTTCTCAAGGCCACAGTCCCCACCTTCCTCCTTCCCCATCTCCACCTGGTATCACTGTTCATGTCCCAGAGTTCTGGGACACGAATGATAGATTTTCAATCTTCGTATTATGCTGTCAGTCATCTTTCACATGTGCACAGAGGAATCTGTGAGAGTAGGACTAGATGCAAAGGAAGGTACGTTGCATGTACTTCTAGGATTTGGATGGGAAGTTACAGAAAAGACATCAGATAGCAGTCTAAGTGCTAGGATCTGGCTAACCTGAACACTAAAGTCGCCATCACTCATTGCATCTTCCTAAGTTTCCTCTGCTAATACCACTTGCCATCTTATCATCTGTTTTCCTGTATGAATCAGCCAGTACTGTGCCTGACTGCCTTCCTTATACATCCTTAAGCCTCACAAAAGCAGCTGGGATCTTAAGTTTAAACTCAGAAACAACTCAGATTGCCTTTCCAAATGCATTTCAGTCATTTGCAAGCCCCACTCCCACACTTCACACACAAAATTTACACAAATGAGCAAATACGAGACTAATATAAAGCTTGCTGTGTCGCAGATATCACCTGAGTGAGCTCCAAGACTGGGGACTCGCACCTATAACATTAGGGATGGGGCATTTATTTGTTTTCGTGCTTTTTCACTCCTTGGAAGAAAGCAAAGCTAATGTAAAGAGAGACCTAAGCAGGAGAAGGATACAGGTTCTCGCAGCCTAAATCTTGAGTACACTGAAAAATTTCAAAGCCTTTGTTAATTCCAGTAGGATTGCTCAGGAACAGGGGAAAGGCAACACCTGCCATTTGATATGGTTTCTAGACCAAAGCACAGCCTGTCACTAAAATAAAACCAATGCCAAACCTTCAACAAAAAAGCAGCCTGCAGAGCACAGCAGGCTTGGGAACCAACTTCAGTTGGTGACCCAACGAGGGCAATTCAGTGCCATGAACAACACTTAGAAGTGGCTGAGAAAGAGGCTCCAAGACCAACCATAGGTTATGGGCAAGGGAGAGGGGGACACAGATTGGAGGAGGGAACCCACTTAAATTATTAAAATTAGCTTATACAGTGAGGAAAAAACCTGAGGAAATCTCCCTCTGAACAATTCCTGCACTTCCACATTTTATTTATGTCCCTTTCAAAGCTATATGCAAGAAACACTAATACCCCAAATCTTCCGTAGTGAAGGTTAAATGTAGTCATTTGCCTTTAGTAAATGCTGATATATCTAGCTTATTAAGGTACTCTACTTCTGAAAAAGTGTTTGTTCATTAGAGAAAATGGACAAAAGCATGATGGCCACTGTATTACTCAAGGCTACTCAATCTGTTGAATGAGGCTTTCTTCTGGCTAATACTGTATAAATAGCAACTTAATCACAGCAAAAATAAGAAGTTGCTAGTGAAAACAGTATCATATTATTCCTCCAGAAAAACATCAGAAGGAAAGGGGATTGCAATCTCCTGAAGCACGCAAGCAACACAGAGTGGTAACTCATTAAATACACACAAACGTACACACATTTTAGCTAAGACTATTGTTAGACAAGTAAATAGAGCAAAAATATATGGCACTTTTAGGCTATGGCTACACCTGCCACACTTACAGCATATGTTACTTAAGAAGAGAGGGAAGGAAGAACAGACTAGGTATTAAGATGGGAAGCTGGAACAATAACTGAAGAATAAAAAGCATCAAAAGGTTTTCAGACCCAGGGGGGAAAACTGTTTGGAATGCCAGACGTAACAGTGAAAGCAGCACTGCCAGAAAGCACTGCACGGAGGCAGTTATTAGAGATGCAAACAAGGGAATAGCAAAAAAAAAAAAAAAAAAAAACAAACACCCACACCAAAGGGATCTGGAGTTGTGACAGACTAAGCTCAAAATGACCATCCTCAGCAGATAGAGAGGAGAGAGTAAGATTGTACCAGTCACCCCAAAACCCTGTGTGGAAAGCATGACATCAGGTCCTCATAGCGCTGCTGGCAGTCAAACTCACAGCACCAGTACGTTACTTGACCCTCTAGTAATTCAACGGCCCTTGTCCATCTCTCTTCTCCTTTTTAAGGCGCTTATTAGGACTTGAGCCACCTAATTGCCATTGTAATTTACATCTGCTTTCAAAACCGCCTTATCCTACTTTGTACTGTATTTAATAATTTGTCATTGCAACTTTAATTACCAGTCTTAATATGGAAAATTTCTCACAGATGATGATAATTTAAGCAGTTAAAATAGTAAGCGCATCTGTTAGCACAGTCGTGCCGCGTGGTGTATCAGCTGGAGGGCCTGTGAAGACTGGTGCCTCTCCAGTTAGCTCCTGATGTGATGGACTGACAGAAGCATGTGCTGGGTATATGTATGTTCTGCTGTTAGTCTCAGAGCCAAGTACATTAACTAGATGATTTGTCAGGCTCTTAACTATTTGGGTTGTTGACAAGAAAACAGCATTCATCAGTAAATAACAATACAATCTAGTTACTTTTTGAGAAAGAAAAGATATCAGAGAAACTGAAAGGTAGAAGCGTGATTGGCAGCTTCTGTATATACGAGATCTTTATTTTCAACTCTTTTTGTATTTATTCTGAGCAGGGCTCAGAAATTTCCATTTAAGCCCTTGGGCATTTTTTCTAGTAACTATGATTATTTTGGATTTAAGAATCTCAGAAAAAAACAAAAAAATACCAATCATGGCCAGCCATCTCAAATTTGCTGTGGGTTTGGGTTTTTTTCCCCATTAGCACTAGCCTTTGTTTATTGAGGGTAGGAATTCATTTAGATTGCACTTGGGGCCCTTCTCATAAAGGAGTAATTATCATTACATTGCAGTAATTTAAATTAGTATGCAACTTCACACTATCTATGAGTCATCACATTTTCTCGCAAGTGATCCACAATGGGCATCTACCATTATGCATGAAAGGAGTGTGCCACTCCAAAATATAGTGCAGTCAGCAGGAAAATGAGCATGAGCTATACTGAACACATTAAATGTACAAATAAAAAAAAATAGAAAATGAGAGCATGGCAGCATATTGCTGTAATTGATTCTTGCAAGCCCTGCAGTTTCTTAGGTGCTCACTTAAACAACACTGCAGAGAATTTACTGCATTAAACAAAAACAAACAAAAATGTCTGCAAGCTTAGGTCACCTCTGAACTTAGGAAACCTTTTAACGAGCTCTAAAATTCAGGCTCAACGCTAGAGAAGCTTGGCTTTGTTGGTTTTAGGGGGGGATTTTTAAGATTTTTTTTCTTTTTACTGAGGCAGATCTTGCAAGCATCATCATTACATAGCAGCTTTTCTTTCAAGCAGCAGGCCAAAAAGAGCAATAGTCTTCACAAAACTGCTGTTTGAGGCATGTCATTTCTGCTTGGAGTTTCAAAACTAGGACAGTTTGATTGGAGATACAAATCCTCTCCGATATTTGGATATCTTGATTATAATTGAAGAGATGCCCTGCCACAAATCGTATTAAAATAAATCATATCAGCAAACCATAAAAAAAGCAACAGGGTCCATTATGTTTTATCGTATTTTGAAAAAACAATAACTACAAGACCAATCTTGCAAGAAAATGCACGATTTCCGTGAATAATTTTTTTTTTTTTTTTTTACAAGATTTTTCAGAGCTTCCCAGGGGACTTGGATACCCAGTTTCATGGCTGTATATAACTTACTCATTTTACCACTGGGAAAAATACTATTCCAGCATAAAGGCAGAGGGGAACCCATGTTACTGATGGAGATGACAGACATGGAAAAAAATAGAGCATTCTTTTAGTGCTTTTTTTAGACCACAGCTGGGACAAAACCCATTCCAATTAGCTCAAGGAGTCATTCAGGTTAAGTGGCTTTAACCAAGGAAATTTATGTGGATATTTATTCTCACCCCATACGACTTTAAGAACAGGCTTCCATTGAACAACTCGGCCATTAGATGGATGAATGACCAGCTTGAAAGTACAGGACCACATAACAATACTGCTCTTGCTAACAATAATTCCTCATGCTGCCAGCCATAGGTAATGCCTAATCTGAGTTCTCTCTACTGCTTCTGTAAAAGCTATTCTACTTTGCATGATACATAAGTGTCCTCACATCAGAAAGGGATAAGAAAACAGTCCCATGGCCTAAAGCACTGAGAAGAACACGACCACTATAAAGGTCAGAGAGGACAGACATTGCTACTGCATTTAATACAAGCTTCATGCTTTGTACTAAATAATTACTGGATCAGGGACTTATTGTCTGGTTTAATAAACACTGTAGGATAATTAAATATTTAATTTTTCACTCTTTTCAGTAGCCACAGCTGGAAACTGGTCCAACTGAAGTTCCCTCATTACTACTCCACGGCACATGACAGCAGTGGCTGGCCTAGCAGCCTCATCCATTTTTTCCTTCTCCCATCCCATAGCACCCAGCTTCAATACAAATATAATTGCATAGATCTAAAACTCTCTTGCAGTAGGATATAAGATCAAATTTTTTTCTCTACCTGATCACTAAACACAGTCTGAGGCTTTATCCACAGTGGATCCAGAGCACACCAACCTCAATTATTCATACAAGCCTATGGTATCAGATGGGATGAATCTGTGAGAACTATGGTAACAGGCCAAAAACCATTCTGAGGTCGCTCTCTACCATCTCTGAATGTTTATGGCTACCAGGGGAGGATCCCAATTACTGGAAAAAAGGCAGATGAGCCAAATGTCCTGGAAAAGGACAAGTAGAGAGACCTTCAGAGGTTGTTCCTAACTAAAATTTTTCTCTAATTTCAACTGCAGTCCTCACTCTTAGGTTTGCTTTCTAACTATGAGATAAATGGTGTTTGCCTAAGCAGTGGCAAAGACTCCATCCTCCCACTCCCACTTGTAATTCTGTAACGAACAGGTACTCAAAACACGTTGTGTTTTGGTAATTTTCAGTCAGGAAGATGTCGGTCCCTGTGTAAATCTTCATATGCCCAAATTATTTCTTTCTGCTGCTGGTCTGCTCAGCTGCTGGCGAGTACAGCATCAAATTTAAGAAGTGATATTTATTTGTTCCATTCCAGAAAAACAGCCCTAACTTTATCTTTTGGCATCTACAAGTAAGACAAGTGGCATAAGAACAAGCTAGCTGTGATGCTAGCTAGTAGAGGACTGTTTCTGAAGTAGCAACCATTCCTACATAAGAACTGAAAGTGAGCTAGTGGCCTAAAGTAGAAATCACTGTCACAGCCACCTCATCTAGACAAATGGGTTACCCCAAGCCCGTGTTTGATCTGAAAAGAGCACACTTACAGGAACAGAGCAATGCAAACCTACAATACAGCCAGCCATACCTGCCTCAAGTTTACAACAGACTCACTGACCTCTCAGTTTATGCAATTTCTCTGCTAAACAGATCTAGAGTTTGGCATTCGGGCTCTGTACTTAGCAGTAACTCAATGGAAAAGAATCTGTCAGGTAGAAGTATAAAGAAGATCCATTTTTTCTGCTGCTTCTACAGATTTCACTGTTTAAGTGGTCTCCATTCAGTTCATGGCTTGCCCAGATACTCCAATAACTTGCTTTCAATCTCATTATCCAAGTAATTTATATACATAATAAAATGTTTCAGTCTTGACATTAATTCTTGTGAAATTTTACATTGGTATTAATTTTACTTCCGAAATTTTAATTGAAAAGAGTGTATTTTGACACAAGGGAAATAAAACATTAGTTCTTCTATCCAACAGCCATGTGGCTTCATTAGAAATTACATTAGTTCCTCATTAAGCAACAATAATAGTGTAGAGTTGGGATCAACAAAAAAATACATTGCCCTAAGGTGCTGAAGCGTTTGGTTCGATTACATTCGCATGGGCCAAATACTTCAAGATTCAGTACTAAAAAAACCTAAATTTTTGTGCAATGCTTAAGAAATGTCTTTTTATTTTCAAGTAATATAGATTCTGATTGTAAGGAAATAAAGGCACATGCTCAGGCACAACTTTGCATCCCCCAAGCAAAACCTTAAGAATTAAGTACTTGCACCATTAAAACAACTGCCCCATGAACTACGATACAGGTAGCTTCAACATCAATTCTTGAGAATTATTTAACAGAAGTAACCAAGATTCACACCCACAGAACAAAGCACTGAATATGTTACACGGCACCTTTGTTGTACCATTCAACAACACACTAGCGCTTACCCAAGGGTCAGCTGTTAAATAAATAAATAAATAAACATTAGTTTCAGGAAAGAAAGCAGGAAGAATGAGTTCAAGTTCATCCCTGGGAAGAGTCAAAGTCTATGTACTGTTACAGCCCAGGACAGGAGAACAGCCCACCGCTGATTTTTGAAGGCATAGAATGTTTAAAGCATGAAAATTACAAGTACAACAGAAAAAATAAGATTGCAGAAACAAAGTTCAGCAAGGGATCATGCTTTCATTCACATCCAATGTTACTGCTCAGACATCCAGCCAACTTGAATCAGAAAGGTTCTGCAAGGAATGGGGTGAAAAGTCCGAGGCAACTCCCCTCTCCATTTTCTAAGGATCATTTCTTTTCCATCTGTGTTGCCAGATAAAATGCCAGAGGGAAAATAGTGATTTCCATTCTCCCTATGCGTTTTGTAACCCAGCAATCCATGCTTTAACCCTCTCCCCTTACACTTCATCATTCTTCCCTGCATATGGTATTTCCAAGCAGAGAAGCTGGATCTTGATATTTAGACTTGGAAGATAACTTGAAACAAAGGAATGCTGTTTAGTGAATAATGCTATTAACATGGCTAAGCCTATTATTATGGCTAAAAGTCCTAATTTGAAATAAACATTGCTCTCGTTCTTATCAAAGGTACATCATTAACTTACTCCACGATAACTCCATAATGTAAACACAATTTTCAGTAGAAGGGAATTCATAAGACAAAGACTTCTGGCATGAGCTGACAGCAGACGTGAAGTGGTTCACTAAAGAGCCGAAAAAAAAAAAAAATTTCACACTGGCATGTATTTCAAAGACATGAGCATAACACTAGCTACAGATTCTGGATATATCAGATGCCTCCTCCCATCCCCCCCAGTTGATAGTACTCAGCAACAGGCTTGGCTGTTCTTTTGGAAATATGTGGTGCGATCAACATTTCTAAGTATCTTAAGACTTTGATTTAGGAGTCTGTAGCCCATGCAAATGTGAGAAATCACACACACTATCATCTGTGGGCAAAATTTTAAGTCAGACTAAGGATTAAGCTTTGACCTGGAACCACCAACAGTAATGATAATGCTCAGTGTCCATATGTATTCCTGGGCAAAGTGTGTAAACTTGAAATAGATATTCAATAATAATTAACCAAATGGAAAATACAATTCTTTTATACATTTTTACTGGAATTTTAAATCTCCTCTTTTCATGGTCAAAGCCTCCTCTTTATTTACTATTCTTAGATTATCTACACTCTCTATGTTAATCGTAAAGTAAGATTCAGGGTATCTTCCCATTGCTTCTCACCCAATCCTGGGAGCATCCAAATTTGGACATACATGCCTCTTGTACACAAGTTTCCTAAGAGTCCCTGCTGTTACACAACAGAGCTCAGTCTTTAATTATGAAATGGACATTTTTACAAATCACAACAGACCTTTCAGTCACTTCTGTAAAGTGAATGAAAAGTGTTAAATCACAACTTGCCATCTTCTTACTCAAATACATGCATTTAAGGAAGTAATTGCCCAAGAATAATGAATCGAGGCACCCAACTCCTTCCTCTCCAGAAGCCCCTGTTTGGATTTATTGTTCACTTCAATAACAACAGGCTTGTAACCATGTCTAAGCTTACCTCCAAGAAACACAGGAACCATCCCTGAAGCCCTAAGATTGACAATGTCATACAAAGTGACCGTGACTAATTTCATCTGTATCTATGCTGATGTTCCTTTGCACAACCATAAACCATCTTCCCTCCTAGCATGCACATGCATCCCACTGTAGGATTCCTCAGCCTGGGAATCGACATTCCTCAGTGGCCTCACTGTAGGTGCTCAGAAAGTCCCATGAGGAACTTAAACCACACGATTCCAGGTGTAGGAGAAATCTCTCTTCAACAGGGACAGCTTTCATCAACATAACACACAGTTAAGAAGAAATGTAAACAGTAATCCAGCTTGCACGGCTACATGGGAGAAAGTTCAACCTTGTCTTTGAACTGGTACTTCAAGAAAATTGGTAAGAATGTGCGCTAGCTGGAAGAATCCTTTCCTTTCCAGGGCTGCCAATGAAAAAAAGAAAGTACACATTTTCCTATTTACAAATTTGCAGCACTTGAAAAGAGCAACCCTCCTGCAGTTATTTTGTAGTGAACTGTGGTATGTTTCAACAACTCAGCTTCATTTTGACATCTAATAAATCTCATCAGCAGCTTGCTGCTTAATATACCACAAAGCAATATATGTCAAATACTATGTGCAGCTACATTTTCTCTCTCCTTGTTACTATTTATTTTGCAGCAACACCTACAGGCCACCAACCTGTATCAGATGCCAGTTGCTTTAGGCACAACACCCTTGAGTTTAAAGATGCAGTATTTGACTCAAAGATGGCTGTATGTATACCATAGGTGAAAGTAAGCACAGGTGAACACTGGCACAGAACCAATACGTAGCTCTTACTTCCCACAAAGAAGATACACTAAATATAGTCAGGGCATGACTATGAGGCTGTTGTTTTAGAGGGAAACGGAATCTATCAAAAGAAACTGAGGAAACTGAGGGTATTAGATCATGTTCATTTCAGTATTAAAACACTAACTAATATTTGGGATGTGAGTCTGTGGGAGGGACCATTTTTAAATGTAAGCTTTTTGTATATATATTTTCTTTGTTAATTGAAAAAAAAATGGGGAAGACTTAAAAGAAACCCATCCTTCCTTCTTCTATAGCCTGACTAGCTCTTTATATAAATACAGTGAGTGAACTTAGACTCTTTTAGTAACATCTCACCTCCATGTTGTACTAGTAGGAATGGCTACGAGTACAAGTTTGACATCTCCCTCAATCTTTCATCTAAGTATACTACTGCATACAGAATCAAAGGTATAACATTTACAAACTTACAAATGTCAACCTTCAGGAATATAAGGACACTAGAGTTAATGAAGACTAACAATGACATAAAGAAGAATAAAATTGAACCATGATCCTCAGCTGCTGCTACATTTGCAGCATATTCTGACATCATTTCACACCATTATCATCAATGGTTATGCCTTAGGAAATGAAACAACATAATGAAGTTCCAAACCAGACACGCTAGGTAACCACGGAGAAAGCCACAGTTCTGGATAGTAACTGAACTCTCATTTTAAATGCAACAATTACTACAGTTTATGCAGTTTCCAGATCAGTGAACACAAGGATAGAGTGAACAATGGAACTATGAGAACAAAGTAACATCAACAATATAACCTCAGACTGTCAGGAGAACTGGATAAAAAGTTTAATTTCTCTGAAAACTAAGTGAATATTATATTTTTAAAGAGGTTTGCTTTTGTGTTGTTTTTTTCTTTCAAGCAATACTCTATCAGACAAAGGCAGAAGACAGGAGGGAAAATGCAAAAATGTACAGTTTCTACTTGACCTACATTGTTATATTTCACCTACCTGCTCTAAAAGGTGTCTCATTCTCATAAATAACCCTACAAATCCGGTTAACAGACATGTAGAGAGATGCAGATAGTCTTAACATGCAGGAGGCTGCTGTGTTTGTGATTATATTTGATATTAAATACAGCACGTAGCTCTATTTTATTTTGAGCAAGGCTCAAAAGATTACATTTCTTTGGTGCATCAAAGAAAATAGGAAGGGGGAAAATGAGGCAGGAAAGAAAAATCATCAACTAAGAAAGATGAAAACAAACAGCAACAAAGGGATCCCTTCCCATCATGTCACGCAACAGCCAGTATCATTAAACAGTCCTACATGAATTTTCTTACTCGGAGTAATAGACAAAAAAATCTACATGGTTCTCTTGTTTCAAACTCAGAGTTAAGACATCAGCAGAAGAGCAAAGAGAATACAGATCTTCTGACTGTCAGATCAGTGCCCTACTCAGTAAATCATATTGTCTCTGGAAATAAAGAAATATTATGAACCTGCAATTTTAATAATTCCTTTCTTTTAATCTGTTTTTACTGAGAAATATCTCTGTAGACACACACAGAAGTTCATTTACTTAAAACAACAAGACTTACTGCAAAGGAAAATACTCGAGAGGTCTGATTCCTAAGAACAAACTGTTAAGCAGGTCTTAATACAAGAGCAAACAAAAATGTGTTGAAACTTGGGAGTGCTGAGCAAAAAAAACACCCTACGCTTAATAATAAAACACAGCTGAATAACAATAATAATACTTCTTCCATATTGGAACAGGCACAACCTTCCCCTCAAATTTATGCTCTATATGTCCAAGCTGAATCTTGTCAATGTATGTTATTATTAATGATACTCAGGACAAGTATCTGTTGTTTCCAACTTTGTTTTTAACAAATGTCAGGCATTTAAGTTTCCTTACAAAACACTTAATCTGCATTTAAAACTTGACTGCTCTATGTTTGGCCAGGTGTCAAAATATCCCTCTTGAAATCTGTGAAGCATCAGAAATCCATCTGTGCCAGCAGAAAGCTCTTTCTGCCCTTTTGTTTTTGTTCGGATAATTTTGAGATTTGTTTTGACATAGGTTTGTAATTATTGTGCTCCTTAAGTGCTGTAAACAAACTCACAGGCAGATTGCTCAACAACTTCCCTGGTTTATGAGGTCAAAACTAGCTTATACCTAGGGCCTGGATAAGGACCTCTTTCTACCCCAAACCACGCAAGCCTTGGACATCTCAAATCACGCAGCACCATCGCTGCATGGAATCACAGGTTGTGCTGCAAGACTGCTGACTTCAACCACAGCAACTTGAAACCTGCCCTTCCTGTTCACAGGCACTGGGACTGTGCTAGGGCCTTGAGTCTTCACACTGGAAAGAGAAAACCTCCAAAAGAGTCTAAGCCAAGAATTCTGTTCCAACACACTGCTTTTCAGCTCAGTCCATCAGAGTAGGATTCATGGGCTGAGGAGGTCAGAGCAGGAGCATCCACAAATACCTGCTTGGTCTGTTAAGAGCTATGCACGAGGTTGGCTGGACCAAGCTTCTAGATCTTGAATAAAAGGTTGAATAAAGATATGATGTGAAGAACACCAAAAGACAGATGTGTTCCTGCCTGACTTTCCTTTCTGCCATCATTTTACTGAGGTAAAGCTTGAACTTTGCATGACAAGGAGATCTGCAGAGAGATTCACGTCGAGTTAGAAAAACTCAAGTTGGATTTCTTCATTGTTTCTCTTAGTATTGCAGTGAAAGTTATTGTGCAAAGTTGTAACAAAGACATACACCTTCTTTCATGCGAACACCACTGACTTCAAGAGAGAACAATCCAGTTATTACTCACGCCAGACTACAGACTAAAATCTGTTTACAGACTGCCTTCAACACTGAGGAACAGTTAAAGGTCACAGTTATTTGCACAGCACTGCTCATAATGGACCACTTCTAAGATGAAAAGTTAACGCAGCCTGTCAATTTAGTCTTTTGCTTGTTATCAGTAACAACAGGAAAAGTAGTCAGTCTGCTGGCTCTTCTGAGGAAGAAAACAGACAAAAGATTCTTTAAAATACTATTTTCACATCATTACACAGAATTCAAATACTGTGTGTTTTCTGCATGTTCAACATGAGTTGTTCTTAAGTTAGCTGAACTCAAAATTGTAAGGACAAAAATTAGCGACTAGAGTCACGTTCTTCTCCATCTCACTTTAAATTTAATGAGCTTACATACAGGAGTCTTGTTTTGTTCCCACTGCACACACATGCAAAACAACTAAGTCCGTTGGATGCAGACAAACGACTACTGAACAGTATTTTTAAACAGGATTAAGGCTCTATGATGTCAAATAAATGGAATCTAACACACTAAGTTAATTCTAATCTTTGACTAGAACATGTAGGCAATTGGGCTCTCAATCTGACAGTCTTAAGCTCCATTGAAGTCAATGGAATTTAAAAACGTGCCTAAAATTCAGGTTTAAGTGGTCTCTTGTATTGGATTTCTTAGTAAAGGACTTCATTAAACACACACATCCATTAAACATTTTTTCAATATCAAGTACTGTGCTAAAAGGTTACAATAACCAACCTGTTTTTCTCTTGTATGATTTTATAAATACATATATATTGTCTTTTGTGTCAAGAATGCTGCTATTTTCCATTAGCCTCTGCTAACAGTTCAGACCATCTATCAGTACACCTTAACAACCTTGCATCATGCCTGTTACGATTTAACTTTCACAGAACTTACACTAATTTTACTGATGGAACATTATTATTAAAAATGCCTTCTTTTTATTAGAACAATAAAGAATCTTCAAATTAAATGCCCATTTCACTACTCACCCATCAAACCCCTAATTGTTTTAAAAGACTTTCTAGTGAAGAAAGTGTTCTTTAAGTGTTTAAAAGCAATTTACCATACAGGCAAGAACATTCTGCATTAAATACAAGGTTGGCAATATCAAGTGGAAATGTGCTGTAAATTGATCAAATTAAGTGAGGCCTACCTTTACTGTTTTAACTATATGTCTTAAAAGAAAATGAAACTGTTACGCAGACATTGCTTGCATGCAGCTCAAGAGACAAATAGAGAAAATGAACAATGAATATTCTAAAATTATCGTCTTACTCTTGCAAGTAATGCCCATGAAGTCAGTGATTTTATCAAGTAAATTGGGATTAACAATATGCCTGCAAGGCACCAACTGCATCGCACACAAGCGCTAGTTTTAAAAAAAAAAATTAAAATCCTTCAAGAGATCTATTTGGATTATGTGGTTTTATTAAAAATTTGGATTACAGTTAAGAGGCTTAAATCATCAGAAGGGAATCCACACAAAGTTTACAGTTTTGCTTAGAAACTAGTTAGAGACTTTGATTAGAAAGAACTGCAGCTAAGAAGTTTCCAACTTCCAAAAGCTGTTACAGACTTTAGGACTCAGCAGTATCTGGCACTCAAAACATAAGCATGGAGATGAGATGAGCCTAAACTACATTGCTCCATTCACATCAGACAAAAATTAATATATCAGGGATTCATTACTATTTCTAAGGGGTCTTATCTTTCCGTCAGATCTCTGAATCTCAAAGCAGGGTCAGACCAGGTAGTTCTCAAACCACCAAGCATGGAGAATCCAAAGCCTATGTGGGCAACTTGTTCCAAAGCTCAATTATTCTTACAAGGATATTTTATGTTTTTCTTATACCCAGTTGGAACATGCTCTTTTTCAATTTTTGACTAATTTCTCAATCTCCCACCATACAGTTCAGAAAAAAAAAAAAAAAAAAAAAAAAAAAAAGAAAATCCCTGCTCCATCTTCTTGGTAAATGCTTATATACAGTTCAACAGCTATTAGGCCTTTCTTAGCCTTCTCCAAAAAAGCCAAACCCAGTGCTCCCAGGCTCTCCTCACAGTTCATGTGCTTCAGCCCCCAGCCACCTTGGTGGCCAGCCCTCTTCTGGACTCACTCAAGTTCACCCACACTTATCCCATACTGAGACAACTAAAAAGCGGACACAGCATCCCAGGCTGGGTCTAGCAGGTGGCAGGTAAAGGGGAACACCAGCTTCCCCTACATCCACTGGCTGTGCTTGAGTTGATGCAGCACAGGATGCTGCTTAGCCTTCATCCCTGCCAGATCATAGGCCTGACTCATGTTTAGCCTTCTGCCCACCAGAATCCCCAGTCTTCTCCAGCACAGCTGCTACTCAGCCAGGCAGTCCCCAGCTGGTGCCACTGCAGGAGTTAGTACCTGCCCTGTTAATCTCCAAGCAATTCCTAATTCTCCAGGCTTTCTAGGTCTCTCTGAAAGACAGCCCTTGAGTTCGCTAACTGCGCCCCGATTTGGTGTCATCTGAACTGGATGAGGGTGCACTCCATCGCCTCCTCCAGATGACTGGCAGAGATATGAAACCTAACAGTTCCACGATCAACCTCAAAGGGCCATGTTTGTAACTGGCTCCCAGGTAGAATATGAAGCACTAGTAATGGAAAGTCAACAGAGCAGTTGTATTTTTTTCTCTTCAATTTTGCTTAACAGATATCACTAACATGCATTTTTTTCTTTGTAAAATAAAGCTTGTTTAATTCAATCATAAATTAATAAATAATACATTGTCTAGGGTCAGTCCAATATAAGTAGGCACAAAATTAATTTTAGCAGAGTCACAGGTGGAATAAATCTGTCTGTTTCACAGTATCAAATGCAAAGACAGTGATATGAGCAAGTTCAATAATTTCAAGACAGATTACAGTACTGGGGCACAGACTGTCCTCTTAAATAATGGCTGCCACTATCACAACCCTTACTCAAATATGCTAATTACAGCCTATTATCAAATGATGATGCAATTAACCAGGATCACCATTTCTGCTATACTGCATGCTCTTTTGGTGACCTAGAAGAATAAATTTAGATACATTCCTGCTTCTTAAATTTCCGGAGTCATGAAATACAAAGGTTCCTCCGTGCACTGCCGTGACTCACGGCTTCTTCTTGCCTATCTAAGAAACTGCAGATCACCCAGGCCTGTAAATTACAGGACTTAAGGTTAAGTAAATGTGTACAAGGTCTCTGATAAATTGATACATCTTGAAATTTTTCTTAAATTCAGAAGATGACATAATTTGGAGGATGCAATCTTCTTTCACAGATCAAGTCATATTGGTACATCTTCCTAGGGTCTTAACTGCTATAAATCACAATCACTTCCTTAATTTGAAAATATTTTACATGATAATTTTGCCTTGCACAAAATGCTTTATTTGTGAACTTGTCAAAAGTAACTACTACTGCTTCTGACTTTTTTTTCCAGGAAGTCTGCCTGGCTTTCAGACTCATTAACACCGCAGTCTCCGAGACCTCTGTGGTACTCAGGATAATTAATTCCTAAGAGAGCTTCCTTTATGCTTTAAGATGTAAACTTTGAGCTCATAAGACAAAGACACCTCTGGCCCTCAGACTCTCATCTCCTGAAATAAGTCAGTTAAAAAAAAAAATCTAGCACATCATCCCTCAGCCTTCCTTTCCATTAGCACTACTTAAGTCAAGGACTACCAAGCAATTCCCCAACATTTGGCTAGACCAAAACAGTGGCCTAACACACACAAATATCTGTGGCAGAAGAGTGTGAGACCAAATATCTACAAGCACACCAGTATATACTAAACATACTTCAACATACTGCAAATGCATAGTGTGACAAAGCACCCATCACATTACTAGGCATTTTCAGACTTTGGAATATGCTCCCACCTTACCAGATTCAAATAAAGCTGAAAGAATGCACATTCACTCAGCACTGGGAACGCCAGCTGACTGAGAAAGAACTGAACTTTAAAAGCTCTATAGAGTGTAGGATCTGATCTCTAGGCGCCTGCATTGTATTATTTACAACTAGCTCTTAATCTTACACTTCCAAAGTTAGGATTGAAGCAACATATTGAATGTAATGAAGTTAATTCATACTAATATGGGCAACCAGAGGAATGCATTAAAAATTAAAAGTACTAGTCTATGTAAAATGCAAGCTCTTTCTTCTGCAGTTGTATCACCATATAATAATATTAGGGCAAAAGCCTTAGATCCTAACTTCCCACCACCACTTGAAAAGACAGGGCCTCCAACGAAGCAAGAAGTCACAGCCTAAGAAATCAGTTTGTATCCACATGATCTCAGACAAGTCACATTGTGTCCTGCAGGTTGCTCCTCCGCAATAGCAGAGATGCTCACATTAACCCTGGGAGAGTATTTTCAGCTGTTTTAACAAGCTAGGTGCTATCACACAGCTGCTCTAACAGCAGCAGACCAGAAAGGCACAAATTCTCTGCATATTCAGTGTCAGATGTTCAAAACAAAAGAAATAGGTCCGGCTCTGATCAGCTTCTAACTTAAAGAAAAAGGACAGTCAGATAATAACAATAAATTGCTATGATCACAAATTTACAAATAGAGAATGAAAGCAAGAAGATTAAAAACTTTTTGCCCAAGATCAGGCAGGCCTTTAGTGGTAAGGAGCCTTCTGCTTCCTGAATCCATTCCAGTCCCAGAACACAAAGCCTCTTTGCTTTCTACTTTGTATGGTTGTGGTTTTCTCCATGGAGAGCTAACCTATTCCATATTTCTCCTTAAAAGAAACAAAACTGAACAATCCCTATTGCCCCTGAGAGTCCTACCACCGAAAGATATACACAGGCCTCAACTGCTGCATCCACCATGCAGCTGTTACACTTCTAAAGAAAACCAGTGCTCCTAACAGCCACATGTTCCAGAGCATTTTATTTCTGAGTTGTCATAAAGAGTTACCCCATACCATTCCAGTTATACAATGTTCTTCAAATGTGGGAAATAATAAGATTAAATTCATCCATTACACAATTTTTCTGACATTAAAAAAAAAAGAAAAAAAAGCAACACCAAGGACAAACCGGGCCTAACAAAACAACTGTAGCGGAACCCTGCAGCTAAGACATATCTCAGAGCAGTTAGATGTTCCAAGGTATTTTTCCTCCTACTGTTGGACTCAATTGAGTGACTTCTAACCTCCAGAAGGAAATTTAACTGGGGAAGAAGGGGGAGAGACCATGGGCTTGGTCAAGGTACAAGGAGACAAGGTATCTCGGAAGCCATTGGACTCCATGAAAAGAAAGAGCACACAAAGAATACAAAACCAATTGCAATTTTCCACACATAAGTAAGATTTTTTTGTATATAAATACCTTGCTTACTTGAGCCACCAACAGGTAATTCAGCCTGGTGGTTTCTGAAGGGTGCACAGAAGCTGCCCAGCCGGGCTCCCTGCAGCTCTCTGAGGAAGGGCCCAGGCCCAGGGGCACTCCTGAAATGGCACCTGTGCTTCCCCCCGCCACCACAGCCTGGGGGAACGGGGAGCTAATCCTTCCCAACTGCCAGCACCTGAGGTTTTATCCCCAGGCTGTGCAGGCGTTAGGAGTTTATTCACTGGGGCAGGAGGGCAGCCCAGCTGTGCGGGAGGCAGTGAGGCCCAATCAGCCTCGCCCTCAGGCCGCCCGGGGCAGGAGCAGGGCTTGGAGACTCCCAACAGAGAGGAGAGGTCAGCGCAGCCCGCGGGGGCAGCAGTTCCTCAGCCCCGCTTCTAGTGGCCCAGGGCAAGGCCAGGCCGGCGGGGAGTGCCTAGGCGCCACGCAGCCGGGCTCAGCTCCTCAGCAGCGCGGGGCCGGGCCTGGCGGCCTGTCCACCAGGCCCAGACATGGCGGCTGGTCAGGGCCTGCCTGTCTGGGGCTCACCACGGCCGAATAGTGCCTGACCAACCCCACCGATTTCTGCAATAAAATGACAAGATTTGTGGATGAGCGGAGAGTAGTGACTGTTATTTACCTCAGCCGTAGCGAGGCTTTTAACGCTGCCTGCCGCAGTGTCCTCGTATCCCAGTGAGGACGTTACAGTCTGGGTAGGTAAGTGGATTTTAAAATAAATAAATAAAACCTAGTTGTACGATCAGGCCCAGGCGGTACTGGTTGTTCTATACAGACAGGAGCTGGTAGCTAGTGGAGTACCACCAGGTCTGTACTGGGACCTGTTCTGTTTAACAACCTCTGAATGACCTCAAGAAGGTGACGGAGTGCCCTCTCTCATGACACCAAACTGGGGTAGGGAGACAGTCAGTACACTCAAGGGCAAGGCCACCACTCCCAGAGACCTAAGGAGACTGGAGGAAGGAGACAACAGGAAATTCCTGAAATTCAACAGGGGGAAAACACAAATCTGTGCACCGGAAAGAAAGAACTTGCAGTTACCCCACTTCGAGAGCAGCTCTGCTGCTCAGCCTGAAAGTCTTGCTGGACAGCAAACTGAACACGAGCCAGCAATGTGCCTTGGCAACAAAGACAACCAACGTTATCTCAAGTAATACCCTGTTCGCTGCTCTCAGGCCCATCTTCTCACCGGTAAACAGTAAGTGTATACCAGAAGCACCTAAACTCCAAACTTTAAGCAGTGCACCATCTCTCCCTTTTACCATATTAAAATGCTACCCTGTCACAGAGCTTAGCTTGCAGTATCATGTTACTACATAGAGAGAAATAACTTCCTTTTCAATCCAGCTAAACTTTACATAGTAGTTGTAAGAAACACAGCACAAAGCAGTAAATTTACTGTAATACATTTTGTCTGAGCAAAACAATGATGACAAATGCTCCAAACAATTTATGTTCCCAAGAAAGCATAGAAAATTCAGAAACATAATTCAATCTCACTACCTTACTTTAATAAATAAGACATTAGTTGGTGTCTAAATCAGTATATAAAGTGTTTTCATAATAATAAACCTATCTTCCACCAAAAAGGCTCTGAAATGCACTTCAATCAAGATCCTGTTCAGATAAGAACAGATTACATAAAAGCTTCCTAGCACAGAAAGACATAAAGCAGTAAAGCAAGAAATTAGTCACACTGGTCAGAACCAACACCAAAAGAAGTGGGCTGAAGATGATAATGGAAAAAAAATAAGCGGGTTGATCATAACCTGTCATTTTAAAGTTTTTCAGAGAGTAAGAAAAACTGTTGAGTGAAGTCAGTATGCCAGCACAATTAGATTCATTTGAGGAAAGATTATATAGGATTATGGAAAAATATCTGTGGCTTGTTACTGGGGTATCTAGACAAAGAGTTAAAAGTTGGTCTTTCTAGTCCTAGCATGTATGTAGTTCTTCAGGTAAGTAATTTCTTACTACTTCTATATCTCTCATCTATTATTACTACATTCAAAACATGTATTTCAGGACATGAGGATTATGTAGTGGGCAACACGTTCATTAAGATAATAACACAGTTAGACTGCTTCAAAAACAACCACCACCACACAAACCCAACCAAGTAGCAAATCACTGAGACACCGAATAGGGTGTTCACAGTTCAATCCTGAAGTAGATCGAGCAATACTAACAGATCTTTTCCCACAATTATATTTGTTACAGTATTTGTGATAGCTATTATACTATTTGTTAATTAAACACAGCAGAAAAGGATCCAGTCAGATGACATCAGAATCAAAACTCCAAAGGCTTTGAGGAAGCATTTTGACTTTTTCTAATTGTAAAATGGGAAAAGTAAGACATCTCTAGTTCAAGATAAGTTAATTAAAGATGGAAATCATTTCAGCTGGAGCTCTTGGCACAGTTTAGGCACAACTTTTCACAAGTGCCTCTACTCTGCAGCACTGAACTGCACAGAACTATCCCCACAAAGCCACCAGTCCAGGACTACAACATATCATGGCTGGTCACTTGTGGCATGTTTGCTAGACACAGTAATATGGAAAATTTTGTAGTATACATCATGGCTACTGCAAGGCCAGAAGGTATCATTCTTTCAAAGAGAAGCTCAGCATAAGTCAGGGTGCTTTCCCTTACTCAGAGGCAACATGTCATTAATCAGAAGTCCAGAAATATTTTGTAACCTTGAAAGGCAGCATCTCATGGCTCCTGAGCATATTCATGTTCTAATCTGAGAAGAAAAATAAACTCCAGTGCACTCCCATGGTTGCCAAATGTCAATCTAAGTAACTTCATGAACAGAAGCCTCTCTAGAGAACTTCTGCTTTAAAGAATACACACCAGAAGCAAAGCTGAAAAAGCAGCAGTGCATCTTAAAGGCACAACTTACTCTGCCTGTCAAGTGGCAGTCACACTACAGTAAAGCAGAACTTGGAAACAGGGTATGTTAACTGACACCCCGCTCCATGCCAGGCACAGACAGCTACTGATTTTAGTCCCCTAGTAAGGTTGGATATATGAACATTAGACTTCACTCTCAGCACTGAATGCACGACACATATAATATTCTCGAAAGAAAATAGTAATTTAAAACAGGCAAGTGATATGAGCAACCAGAAAGGTGGCCTCGTTAGAAGAGAGAAAAAAAAATAATTACTGAACAAAAGAAAATGCCTGCCAGCCTGGGAACCAGGAGCATCCTTGTAAAATGCAGCTAGCCTCTTTGAAGTATAGCTGGAGTACCTAAAACCTGGAGACATCCTAAGATATCATTGATAAGCACAAAAAACCCAAAGGAACTTATTGTCTGTAAAAATGGAAGAAGTCTGGGAAAGTAATATTGGTCTTAAAGAAAAGAAACACCAACACCATTGTTACAGGTGAAGAACAGAAATGAACAGCATCTATGGGCTGCTCAAAGCAGTGCTGTCCTACATCCTCTTATGACTCTATGATATAAAAAGGACTTAATTTTTATCCAAAAAGGAGCTTCTCTCTCTGAGAACTTCCCGTGCTGGACACAGTTTTCCTTCCCTAAAGAGGATTAATTCTGCATGAGTTTTCTATGAGCTCTTGCACTTTTACCAGGGACTCTCACCAGGACCCCCTTTTGGGGTCAGTTTGGTTCATTCTTTCACCTCTGGGATGGCTGGGTCCCCCCTCTGGTCCCTTCTGAAATCTAATTCACTTGATCCTCATAACATATAACCATATAATTAACGTATCACAAGAATATCTGCTGTTATATTGTTGATAAATTGCTATACTAATGGGAAGTTTGTAGCAATTTGTAAAAATTTATGCCTACTTGATTGTTGCTATTATATTAACTGTTGCTATATGATTCTTTGCTGTTAACTGCTGCCATTGTATTAATTGATACTGTATTATTGATTGCTGATAGTAATTTGTAATAGCTTGATACATGTATTTACTTTATGAACCATAGGTGTACTTGCTAGTAGAGAAATTTTTATAATAAAAGCCTCGGTGCCTTTGTGTAGTACGGAATCCTATGAACCCACCATCACAGTCCTCACATACCTGCAGACTGGGTAACCCTTTTGGTCATGACAGCAATTTCATAGACAGGCAAGTATCTAGGTGTGAAATTGGCACCGCAGCCAGCACCTGAAAAAGGCAGCAGAGTAACAATGAAAGAAAACAGAATGTTTACCAAAACAGGTGAAAAATACCAAGTAAATGGGACCTCTTAGGACCTCGTTTTTCCACTGCAGCTACACACACAGGCAGAAGGCTTCTGAAAGACAACTCCAGAATTTTATACGTATATACCCACACCCCACAATTATTTAAAATTCAGAGCTTTCTGTACTCTCCTATATAGAGTGAGCACTCTTGAGATGGAAGAAATCAAATCTGAAAGCCCTTCACATAGATAGAAAGTTCTATATATTATTTCAAGCCTGCTCTGCATGGCTGATACTCTCTTGAATAAGGACAATTTAACTACTTTAGCAGGGTGAAAGAGATTTGAGAGTACTTCAGCAGAATTAGAACAGTTATGTGCATTAGGCCACTATAGGAGCTTAAAGCACTTTAATAGGATAAAGAAGAATTTAAGTGGTACGCACTATAGGACAGTTAAAAAATGGATCATTTGATAAAGATTTAAACTAAGTTAATGGATACAGTAGCAATTATCTACAAACCGAATTGCTAGAAAAAGATTTAGACAATAATCTTCTTTGCATGAAGTCATGGGAAAAGATTTTATTGCTACAGTGCACTGTCCACATTTAAATTTAGTGAACTCTTTCTTTCTTCCAAAACCAGAATGAAATTAGCATAGTTCCACCTAATGTAGCTTAGGCAGTTTCTAGTTTTCTAATCACCCCTAGAATGGCAGCATTTTTTTAAGGGACATCATTAGGAGGAATCTGCCAGTGCTCTTCCTCGGCCAAATTTCACTGCGCAAATCACTTCAGCATGAGCAAAGAACAGATGAGAGGAGAAAATTAATTAGTTCGGTGGCCTATCCTCTCTCCTGCATACACACAGTAGATATACCTTGCACACACAGCTACAAGAATATACAGGATCTCGCTTCAGGTTTTCCTCTTTAAACTACACCGGCCCGTCTCATCGCTTCTGAATAGAGCTGTCACCTCTTCAAAATTATTTTTACTGCTATGGCTGTGTGTGTAAGGAAGCATACTGAAAACTCACAGAAGAGTTACAAGTGCTTAGAGCTGACCAAGATGATGATTGAAAGTGAAGAGACAGTTTGCTGCTGAAGTTTCTTTGGCACTAGGTAGCAGGCTTTCTGCAGAGTAACATCTCTCTGTTAATCACTAAACCTGCGTAGAGAATAATCTGCTTCTTGATATTCTCTCTTAATGCTCTCAGAGTCTGACAGGGAAAAGGGCTCTGTCTTACAGGCCAAGGGAGACAAAGGGCCTAATGTCTACAGAAGGAACATGACCTGGAAGTACACAAATTGGTGGTGAAGTAGATGGCTTGTAAAGCACGGAACCGTACACATTTCTACATGCTCACCTCGAGAAACTTTAAGAGTTTTTGTTTTCAGAAGACACTGGATTCTCCCATCTGAAAAAGGTGCCTCGACTGCATCTTAAACTGGATAACCAACAAGTTGGATAAGAAAAAAAAAAAAAAAAAAAAAAAAAAATTTTTTTTTGAGGCTTCCAAGTCAGGTTTCCAGCCAACATCAAATGTGAAAAAATGTGTAACAGTGTATAGAGAAATATTTCTAGTTTATAAATCTGTTATTGTTAACATGAAGTAGTAGATAAATCACATCGTTACTATTTCACTGACATTAAACAGAGTGCTAGTAAAGTCATATAACCTCCACAAAGAGCAATATCAATGTATTAATCTTCTAGGCATCTCTTTAAATAAAATAGGGGGGAGAAATTTTTAAGCAAGAAAGATATCAACTGCCATAGGCTGAACACATTTAGGGAAAGCCACATAAGTCTGTTTAAATCCAAACCTGTGTTAGTGTTTAACATTATTTAATTATTCGCAGAGCTTATAGCTTATTTAGTTTTGTGGTGCAGAACTGAGGTCTGAATCCTGTAGTTTGCGTGTAATGAGGTAAGCACAAAACCAGTTAGTGCTTCATGAAATGAAGAACTTGGGGAAAGACCTTTACATTTATTCTTATGTTAACAACTGTAGCATGATTCTAACATGAACCAACTTTATACATATTTGTATAGCATATTTGAAATTTTAAAGCGAGAGCAGCAGCTTCATTTGCCGATTGTCCCACCTGAATTGGACTCCCTGTATTACCCAAAATGTGAAGCTAGTGTCTCTCTAGACTGTTTTTATTACCACACCAGGCTATGATCACTAAATTGTGTTCAGACACGTTGACTTCCTTCAACAGGGAATAGGGAAACACCACAAGAAATTAACACTAATCTTCTCATTCAACAAGAATAAAATATGTGACTGATTAAATCTTAATTAACAGTTCACAAAAGGCTGCTTAATGTCATGTGGCATATGCATCTTAATTATCTGACTGCTCTAGCACTGTTTGCATGAGGGAAAAGGCTTCTGCTGATTTTCAACCACTTTTCATTTCTTCTTCCTTCCATTTCCTCCACTGTAAAGTAACAGAAACTAGTTCCAACTTCCTAGTGATTGAGAGAGTTGCATCGCATTGCTTTAAAAATCCTGTTCCCTTCATGTTCATTTTGTTCTCAGCTCTCACAACTGCTCATATCTAGACATATCGCACCCACCTACACACACAGACTTACTCTCTCCAAACTGTTACGAGATCAGGCAGGCAAGCCCAAAAGAATGAGTCACTCTCAGGTCACCTAAATACATGTTGCTCAAGGTGCAAAAACGCTAACAATTTGTGCAAACTTCCTTAATATTGCACAAAATGTTCACAGCTGGTATGTTTACAGTATATTCATTTTATATTCTATCAAGAACTGTTTAGTTCTATTAGGAGACAGATCTAATAAGCTAATTTTAAACCTGCAGGTCTACAGAGTAATAATTTTCCATAAACAGGAACACAAATCCATCAAATAACATTATTTACTTAGCTTTACTTGGCATGCCTAAATTTTTGAAAGTCTGGCATTTATTCTTCCCTGATTTTACGTACAATAGGAAGCTCATGCAGGTTCTCTGCTGTAAGTAATTGCTTTATCCTCACACATGTCACAGCATAATTCAGCAGCTAGTGTCAAGAAAAAATTCTTGAATAGGATCAGTTCTTAGTTCAATTTAACTTTTGGACAAGAACTTGATTTCTGTTAACTTGATTTTTTTTACAGAATATTCAGGACTTCTTTCATGCCCAGCGCTTATGCAGAATAATGAAAGCAATGCATCAGCAACCACATAAATCACCTGGCAGCACGTTGAGTATAATTTCTGTGTACAAGACAACCAATGAAAACTGGATAGTAAGAACAAAGTCAATATTTGCCTCTGATGAGCTCTTCAAGCTTCTGAAGAGAGCAAATAAAGTAGGCACAACCTAGCTGAACATAAACGTATTTTCTTTGAAAAATTAAGTACTTCCAGTTCCACGTGGCCTGAGACTCCCAGACCCCAATACTGCCAGAAGAAAGGGTCTATACATTTTAGAGCTTCTCAGATGCAATTAAAAGCTTTTCAACACTTTTGTGTAATCAACCTACATTACCCCATTTTCAGCCTTCAAGACACTGTGGTCTGCCTGGAAGGTTTACCTCTCCCACTAAAGCCACCCAGCGTTACTTATAAATTACAGACATTTTGTGTTGCTCGTGGCTGTTTGTAAACGCAGAACTGAAAGGAAACAAATCCTGTCATCTTGGATAGCTCACTCTTGGCGAGATTTCTTGCCAGTTTCAATACTTCAAGTAAGTTTTTCCACAAGAAAAGCAAAGACTGGCCATTTCCCTCTCTGTAACTTCTATTATGGATGCTCTCTTAGAAGAAATAATTTTAAGAGAAAAATACAGAGCCAAAAATCTACATTCAGTGACACGTGTGTAAAACCCACTAAACTTGACAAAAAGAATGCAGAGGGTTACAAGAATAAAATTTGTGTCCCTTTCTCCCTTTCACCTCCTTTTTCAAAACTCAGATCTAAAATCCCGTAACAGTCGTTTAGCTCCATGTAGTATGACCATAAATTACAGATACTGGCAGCGATGACCAGAACATTGTGCTGTGCATGCCCACAGGTGTTTTTCTTCGAATGGTTTGTTATTTTTGATGAATAAGCTGGTTGGTGACCCTGAAACAAGGCTGCATGTGTGATGAGGCTGTGCTAATAAAACGTGTATGTTATGAGCAAACCGCAGTTTAACGGCTCTTACAAAGAAGGGGCTTTAACAGGGGTCCTCAGAAATACAAACACAAATGATAGCAGAGACCTTGAAAGTGCTGACACAGCACTATAATAAAGGCACCAAGGCTACAAGCACCAACAATTACTGATCACTACAGAAACAACCCTGAGAGCTGGGTAAAACTGGGGTTAGGGATAACAAAAGGAGCAAAGGAAGAAGGAATCCAACATGCGTAAAACATACTATGAATGTAAATTGGCTGTAACAAATTGTTAATCCTTTGAGAAAGAGCAAACTGATTGTGGTAGCAAACATAAAACGGGTCCTATGCAGAGCCAGAAGGTAAGCAGGAAGAACTCCTCATGGGTTTCACAGCCCTCCTGGCATGTGACTTGGAACGCTGACTTCTTGCCATAGTGCCCTCTCACAGAAGTGACATTTCTAACTGGTATTACATACATCCTCTGCCAAACGTTAAGGTGTATTTGATTAAAACACCGTCAACAGCAAGCAAGCCTGGATGCAACATATAAATAAGGTTATTTCTGGTTTTAAAGAGTTTAAAATAAAATTTATTTTAGATATTACCAATATGAAAGATCAAATAAACTAAGAATATGTTTATCTTTGAAACAATCACTTAGATAACCTCCAGGCTGCCTATTTCAGCTGCTATAAAAAACAGAACTATGACAAAAACCAGAACTGGAAATAGGCAGCAAACCCCTTAAAACTGTTGTAATTGGCACAAGATTTGTTTCTTTTTAAAATGAATATGTAATTAAATTGCAATTTTCAAAACTAAGCCAACTATGATCTGGATTGTTACTGTTATTTTTATCTTCCCTTCTGTCCCTGGCATTAAAGGAGAGCACATACACAATATACTTCAGCAGATGTAACAGATCTGATCAAGGAACACTTATTGTCATTGCAAAACATTTTCGAAGAAGAAAATAATCCTGCAATTCAGCACAGGAGCTAGTGTTTATGAGTAACATTTCCATTTTGTTTCAACTCCTAGGAACTTCACTACATATATATATTAAATAAAAAAAAAAAAAAACCTACTCAAGCAATGTGTCTTTTCATATGGCAAAGCAATTAAAAAATGAATGCCATCCCCATCTCCATCACCACCCCAGAAAGTCACATTATTTCTTTAAAGTTCTAGCACATTTTTCCCTCTGTGTTTTGCTTTAGATCTCACTGATACACTGTATTGTATCCAAAAACTTCACTGTTCTTTTAAGGATAAGCACAGCTCAAATTCATTTTAAGGATAATAGTAATTTATCCCCTTCTGCCCCTACAAAGCCAACAGATGTGTAACTAAAAATGAATATCTGTATCAGCATTGTGCTTCATCTCCAGTGTTAATGGTTGATGTAACTGAAGGCACATGAGAAAATTAAATGTAAAAGCTTTCTCTGTTTTTATCAGCTGCAAATAAAACACAAATTAAACACCACTGTTGCCCATACAAGTCAAAAGATAAAACACAATCAATATCTGCACCCCAACGACGTACAGAGATTGTCATGTGTTTATTGTGCTCCGAAGGAACAGTCTTTCCAGTGACTGTTTCACTGTGTAAGGAAAATAACTGCATGGTGAATGTAATCTCTAGCACAATATCTCAAGGGGCAAAAGGTTGTTAATAGGGAATACTGGTCTTTTAATGTATTTTCTTATGCATCTTTTCATTTCCCGACCTCTTTTATTTTCCACCCAAGGTGAATCTCGTCATGATGATGCTTTTTGAAATGCTAAAAGCATTATGAGTAACCCAGCACATTCCATTTCTTAAATTGAATCCAGAGAAGTGAAGAGGTGAGAGAGGCAGAAATTTGTGCCAAATTAGGTGCAATTCACTGCATCCAGACAAGGAAAGCATAAGCACCCGAATTTCAGGTCTCCAGAGTCTACATGTAGGACAGAAATGATTACATTTTCCTGCTATGTTTTTAAACCAGTAATTCTTTTGCATGACATCAGTTAGGCCTTACTTATTTCCAGTTATGTTACTAGTGGTGCTTTTCATACACTTTATTTTGAATCCTGCAAACGTCAAAACCTGTGCCAAATCTGCTGATATTTTTATTTTCTGTTATGTTCCTGGCTAGCCTTTCACACTTCACTACATTTCTTCGAAATCACTACAGTTCATCCAGTGAAAAAACATGAGAAAAGCAGGACTATACAATAAAAAGAAATCATACACACAGCACACATACACTTTTACACAGCACACAGATACATACAATCAAAATCACTCATTATTTTCCATTTAAAGAAACAGGAAATCTGCAATATTTCAAATCCCACCCCACAGTAACAAAAAAAAAACCAAAACAAAACAACAACCACTATTCTCTTTGAGAACTTTTGTGAATTACTCTCGCATTCACTTGTTCAGAAATCTAAGTAGAGCTAACAAGGTGAAAGCCTTGTTCTGTCAGGTTTACTTAGCACTGAACAACCGTCCAAAGCTTGCCACTGTCCCACCTTCTACTGATCCCAGTCCACATACACAATTCAGTCCGTGTAGTTGTACTCCTACTTTATGAAGCCAAACATCCCCAAACCTAAGATGGAAGTGCTGCACTTTTCTCCAGATAATGGTACATACAGAGCCTTGCGAGGCTGCAAAATAAATCTGATTATATTGTGAGGTCCCCCAGCTGAACTCTCCCTGCTTCCAGGAACGCAAGCAGAAGCAGCAGGTATCCGAGTATTCAGATCATGTCATCTTCCAAGACTTAAAAAGAAAATAATTATCCTCTAGTAATTGAAAATACAAAATGAGGTTTAACATCATGTTCTGATCTTTTTATTTCATGCTGTGAGAGGATTAATTTACTGAAAATGGAAAGTGCTCCCAGAATGCTGTACCTGGCCCAATATATCCCTCACAATCAGTGCTGATAAGGTGTTTGGGGAACTCGATACAAGACTTCAAACCTGACCTACTTCGGCGTATACAGGGCTAAAAGTCAGACTTTGCCATTATGACTCCTATACAGCTTTATTCAAGTCATTTGCTCTCACTGTGTCTGTTAATTATTCTGTGCACTAGGATAATGACCCTAGGCTGTTTTGAAGACACTTCACATTTTTCTCTTACTGCAGAGGTACTTTTCCAAATGAAGAAAATTTCTCCGTCCTATTATCCAACTGTCAGTGCGCAAATCTTTTCCGTTCCCTGCAGAAATGCAAGATTATCCCTTAGTTAAGATTCTGGTAAGCCCATGAATTAGACAAGACCAGGAGTTTGCCAAAGCTCTTGAGCAGATTCTGCTGTCATTATTTCTTAGACGGAGTAACCTCCTCACCAGGGGCTTCATAAACTTAACCTCATTCTTCAGGTTTGATTTCAGCCCGGCAATTCATTGCCTTTCCAAATCACAGATAATTCTACACAGTCTTTTCTCAAGCTCTAAGAAGCATCGTTGTCACCTCCGAGGCGAGGCTTCATGGTTGCCCCCTGCTCTTTCACAATAGCACGTCAAGTCCCTCCTGTTTCACCGTGTAAACCCGAGTGTATGTAGTTGCTCTCAAGGGCAGAAGCAACCTCGCTGTTCTCCAGAAAGAACATGTATTTCTATTTTACATTAGGATGGTTAATAGATCAAACACACAAAACAAATACCATCCATCACATAAGTAAATCAAAAGGTAGTTTAGGGGGATTTCAGTGGATTCTAATTTCTTATATATTTTGTTAAATCAAAAGTAAATAGGATAAAAAAATATTTGTAATGAGGTATGAGTCCTAAAAGCCATATACAAAATTATGTAGAAACCTAAGTTGACAAGACACCTTCTGTATTTATTTTTTTTCACTTAACAAAACCTCACAAAGGTTTGGCGGATACATCTCTGCATTTTTACATGCTTTCAGTATCTTCCAAGCCTGCCATTAACTCTTTAAAAATTTGTAATTAATCTTAGTATTTCTGACTTTCCAGAAGTTTACATTTTCTGAAACTAAATGTTATCTAAAAAATGTTTTTCTGACTCTGGAAAAATATTTTCTAGATACCTTTTCAGGAATCAGAAAAACATTGTCACTCCAAAGCTGTCAAGTGACAGTGGTAGGCTTGCTTTCACTTCCAAGGTTGTCCAAATCAGAAACGTAGCTGTAAAGCTAAAGAATCCTGCTGGAAGCTCGGGAAAGGTTCTTCAACACTAATAAGCTCCCGAAAAACAATGTTGTTTTAACAAGACAGCATTTACAAACCAAATCAGGTTTCACAAAAAATTTCCAGCAAGGCTTAATAGCCTGATGTGACTCTTATTCAACCTCACAGGAAGCCCAAGGGAAAGCAAACAGAATCCATGTCTTGCTGGCTGTGGTAAGTTCTCTAACTGCGCTGTCCTTTCTGCCCTCCGGTAACAAGGACGTGATTAGGAGTGCTTTTTAAAAAATATATAATCTTCTCTGTAATTATAGACTTGTTCGGATTTATACGTATGAAACATTAAATCTTACTAAGCTCGATATCTCTCCAAAATAATTTCTATATGTAATAAAGAATAATGCTTAATATCTGTGATATATGCTGTCATTTTAAGATGCCTGAATTTCTCAAGTGTTTTCTGAGTCTGGCATATATAACTGGAAAAGTAATTGTAATCCGGAGCCCTTGGAATAGAAATGGCAGATAAACCACTCTTACCATTAGAAAAAAGTGTGCTTCTGAAAAGGAAAGACTAAATACAAAATGCATTTCTTCCTCAATTCCTTGGGGTAGTCCCTGTCCCCTCAGCATCCTGTAAATTGCTGGTAACCTATGTGTTTATTCTCGGAAGTAACTTTTTCCAGATTGCGTAAATAGTTTCTTAAGGTTAAGAGAAACTTGAAAAGACTGGCTTAAGAATATGGAGGGAGTCATCTGAGACTCACAAAGCCCTTAGTCACAGAAGCACGCTCTCTATAAAATATTTCTCCCTGTAAAAATAAAATGTGACTATCATTAGTTGGTGTTAGGGTCCTATTATTGCAGTCAGTACAAGTCTCCTGGCATTGTAATCTGGACAGAAGTATTAAGCAAGGGAACTTCTATCCCCACCTCTGCTTTAGTGTGTTCATATCTTTCTCTTCTCTCTCCTTTGATCGCTACAATCTGAATTCAATTACAGTTTAAACCCCCACATCTTGCCACTATCTTTCTGGCCTCATATTGTTCTATTTTTCTGTAGCCTGATGAATACGGAATGCATCTCGAAAGCCTGACCATTTTACTTTTTACATGGCTCAGAAAGATGTAGTGCCTATAACTGTCTTTTTTTGTTCTTTAATCTTTGATCAAGAGAGTGCTCTATAGAGAAGAAACATCACATAAACCCCATGACATGGAGGGGGGGGGGGAAGTGTTCTCTACCCACAGAAGGGAACAGAAATGTTCAAACTTCTTCTTATGCAGGTTTGCTAATGCTGCTAAATCTTATGCTACCAAAAGAGAAAAAAAAAATAAACCAATGAAAAGTGTTCTCAAATCACAGTTTTCCCATATTTTCAATCTGCGTGTAGGCTCTTAAAAGCTATAATCTGGTTTTCATTTCTTTTATTATCCAGGTCATCTCCTGACAGACCGTTCTACAGTAAGCCAGAAAGCACAGACTAGAAAAGTACTTATTTATAAAAAGAAAATAAAAGAGTAAAGAGTCCTGCACTGGTAAAACTGAGCTTCTACTAAGAATATTCAAGAATATCTCTAGAAATAATGATCTTAAATGTTTGAACTTCTTGGCTTTAAAGCTGACAAAAGTCAAAGTCAATACTTTTCAGCAGCTTAATCTATTGAAGTTCATTAAAACACAGGTTTCCAAGATCGGACATCATTTGGCACATAGATCTGAGGAGCAGTTGGGCACTTAAAGGAGTATCTGCTTCTTAAGTCCTTCAGCATGTGAATTTGTGGAAACCATCTTCAAAATACACAGCACCCAACAGGTTACCAGTGGTCTAAATTAGCATATCAGTCATGATGGAAACCTACACTTCAATTAGCACAAGTTCTGTATACACCATTAAAAGGCAAGTGCTAATAACTTTTATGTAGGTTACAGGTGGCAGTGTTTCATTTTTCCACTTGAAGAATTCCGCACAAATCCTTATTTCAAAGCCACGTGAAAAAGAAGCCAAGATTTCACACCGTCTCCCTGCTTCCCCTCATGGGCAATGGCCTTTAATTGCAGCAGCCCCGCTGCACACCCCGCTCTGCCTAATGTCCTGCTGCAAGCCTTGCCCCAAAGAGCTCACCAAGCAGAAGCAGCAGAGCAGAGCACGGGGCAGACAAGTAACAGAGAATGATCTGTGGGACGAGGCTGCAGTAGAGGCAGATGTACCCAAATAAAGTAAACAATGCTGTAGTCAGAAAAGATGGCCATTAGAAGTGATATCAGTCCCGCTCAGATGCAATTTGCAGATATCCTGGTATGTTGGTGACAAGGTTGGAGAAGAGAACAAAGTCCTTTTGCCATTTGCGTAAGCAGCATCAAGATGAGTAAGAGTGTATGGAAAAGCTGTCAGAACAAGGCCAGAACCCAACAGCACGTCAGAAGTTTAATTTTTACATTAATTTTAGATGCAGAGAAAATAAGCTGAGCTAAAGAGAGCGTGTACGTAAGCATCTCGTTTTGCTGTACCTGCAGAGGAGCAGTTCCCAGCAGTAAATCACAGAAGGACTGTAGAGAGGAAGCCTGTAACAGCTGTGTCTTCTGTGTTAAAGAGCTCCACCTACAGCTGATGGCAAAGAAAAACAAAGAAACTTTCGTGTTCCCTTTAAATAGCAGAAATTCTCAGAGACCAAAAAAGAGAACCTACAACTGAAGGCATAAGTACATGAACAACGGGACCAGACTAGTAGATTCTCTCTGGCTTTAAGACACAAAGAAGAATGAAACATTTCTGCTAATGGCTTTTGGATTTTTCCGTTCATCAGGGCTTAATGTCAGGAGCTCAAACTGCTCAGATGGATGCACAGTCTGCGCTCTGTCTGTCTGAGTTTACACTGGCTGCATTTGATCAGAATAAATAGCAGTAAATGCAAGGAAAGGAGGAGAGAGAAACGTCCCAGAGCTGACTCAGACTGCAATATCTAAATCAAATAATTATATATAGGTCAACGCAATTTCTCTCAACCTCTTTATCAGACTGTGCCATTAAAGCAGATTGGCCTTAATGAAAGTTTGCTTCCAAATCTCAGGCTAGAAAGCCATACGCAAGGAGACAAGATGGGATTATCAACAAGGTGGAAAAAGGTTTTGGATCCACTCATTACACTTTGCGGAAGGCTTTGTTGATACTTCAGCATACGCGAAGGCATCTTTGTTATTATATACGGCATCTTATTGCAACAGTAACAGCAGAAAATTCAGAGGCAAATATGGTTCAAGTGGATTGAAGATCAAATCTTCACACTACCATTCCCAAAGTAACGGTCATCTCTTTTACCTGTTCCAACAGTGAAGAGTTTACACATTGTCACCATCTATACCACGTACACCACATTCACCATTGCCAGAGCATAACACTTTGTAACACCTACAAACAGACTATTTTGCTTTCTTTATGGCGACATGGAGGCCAAAATAATATTCAAAATACGCAGTCTAAGTAAACAGAAACGTTAATGGAAAAATCATAAATGACAAGCAGGTTTTGAACTGCTGTTGAAAAGAAACATTATTACATGTGTCTAAAAATCCCTTCCAGTAAGTTTAACCATATGCAGCCATTGACAAGTTGGGATGCATTTTAATACATTTCAAGTGATTCTGATCAACCTAAGTCATTCTTAGCTGCAAAGAAAGTGTTTGCTTGTCAACACAAAGAGAGCCTACAGCTAAAGTAGGTTATGAGACCACAATACTCATTATATCGTCGTTATAACAGCTACACTAGGTTAAAGAAATCTGTGCTGCACGTGGAAACTTCAGCGTGTAAGACCTCAATTCCTAGTTTCGAAAAAGCCATTTAGAAGTTCTGGAAATGGCAGAGCAGGTCAAGAGAGGACACAGAGCACTTGGTTTATTCTGTGTCCCAAGCATCTGACCACTGAGGCAGCAGTGTAAACTCGGCGGTGTAAAGCCTTCCTCAACTTGTTTGAAGAATCATATGTGTAAGATGAGAAACACAATTCTTCTTCCCCTTCTCAGCAGAATTACCAAGAATCAGTGAAACTGGTTCTGTAATCTTAGAGTGTGGGCAATAAACTGACGATGAAGAAGAAATCATTAGTTTAAAGGTCTGACTGAACAAAATCAGAGATGTTCAGGATACAGGAAGCCCTGATTCCATTATTTTATTTTCAGGTTTTATATCCCAGGAAGCAAATGTGTATCCTAGCCTCTACTAGAGGCTGAACACCCCTGGTGCCTCAGCAGTAGCCTGCAGAAGAGTATTTAAGCAGTCTATGCTCTGTATGAAACAGTTCCAAATGACAGGTACTTCCATAAAGGACAGAGACATAACAGCACTGTGACAAAAAGATTTGCTAAACAGCATGTACAGAAAACTCTAGTCAGTCACATCTAGTTCCCCCAAAATACAGTACGTTCAGATTCCATTGGAATAAAGACCACACATTATCAATACATGTGGTTTAAATGTTTTCACTGAAAATTTTCTTGTAAAAAAGCTCTATTTAAAAAAAAAATACATCATTCGATTAATTTTTCTATCTTCAACAGACAACAGAAGGGTAGGATACTGCTTGTACTATAGGCATGCCTCAGAGCATTTTATAAATGAGCCTAGAACAGAATATGCATTTTTAAGATACAGTATACTCACACATACACAAATAATAGAAATAATAGAAGCCAGATTTAATCAATTTGGACCATCTTGGAAACAAGAAAAGAAAAAGCCCCATGCCTTCTTATTTTCTTTTTCTTTTTTTTTTTTTTTTTTAAAGATATAAACCAACACTGCTGTGAAAGAACGAGGCAATTCATATTAAACTGTAGGAATTGGGTCAAAACTATTTAAAGAAACAGGGTTCCTGTTTAAGTGAAAATAATCTCTTTTTTTTGCTTTTATGTCACCATTTTTAGCAGAATGGGAAGTAATCAAACACTGGCAGAAAAAGAACCACATTGCAATAGAAAGAGGATCTAGTGGACATTTTTTTCTACCTTTTCTGTCTGCATGGACCACCCTTTACACTGTACCCAGACTCTTAGATGCATGGTCCTCTCTATGACAGCTCCAGAAATTGCTAGGAAAAAAAAAGAAAATAAAACCCAAAAAAACCCAATCCACACCAAACTAACCCACAAAGGTTACTGTCTTCTAATGCAAACATTAGAATTAAGAAAACAAGAGTTAATTTGTCACCTAATAGCTCACCAGCTCTCCCATGACCACGTCATGTTCTGCAGCTTGACAAAACTTTGTGTTCAAGCTGTGGTTCCTTCCCTGCCATAATTTTGAAAACTGTAACTGCAGTACCATTTGCCACAGCCTAACAATGTTAGTGACAAGAATAAAAAACAATCCTGGAAAAAAAAGGTTTCAGCAGTACGACGCAGACTTTTCGGGGTAGAAATGCTGTGAGAACAAGTACAACTAAATTATTATGCAGTCTCCTCAAGTATTATGCTTCTCCAATGATTCCAGGTAATCATATTAACAGCTTCAGACATTATATAATGACATCATTCAAACACATTGCTCCCAAAGGTTTGATATTAGATCAGGGAATGACTATTCATCATACATTTATGACAAATCTAGTAGTATGAAATGATTTGGTTACACAAGGCAGCTTACGTTGGTTTCTTCCCTAACAGCAAATGTCTTCTCTTAGATCAAGCATCTAATCCTGCCTGGAGCTAAAATGAGGTACAGTAATGCTTACTTTGATATCTGAATTAAGAGAACTTTAACTGAAGTCAAGAATGGGCTACTTCAGTGGCCTTTCAGTGTTTGATGTATGGGCTGTATTTTTCAAAACTCTTTAAGGCCCTCGGGAACAGGAGTCTTTTAAAAAGTTAATATAATTTAAGCATTGATATTGTGTATTCTGAAAATCAATATTGGTTGCTTTTTTTAAATTAAGAAAAAAAAAAAAAAAAAAAACCCACGTGTGCATCATGAAGTAGGCTGTGTAAGCACTGAAAGCCATGTCTTGCAGGTATCTATTCAGAAGATGAACAGAAATTAAAATCACAGAAGCATCCAGGCTACCAAAAAGAATATGACATGCCAAAGATCCACTAAAATTCAGTTCTTGTGTCCGCACCTGCCCTAGAGAGAGGTTAACTTCTGTAGGTTTGGTGGAATTCAGAATTGCTGTATAGCAAAAATTTGGTGCCAAATATTCCAGTTCATATAATACTCATCAGGTCTGCAGCACAGACAGATGTTCCATCCAAAGGTACAAAGTCACGAAATTGCAGGAGTAACTAGAGCATGGATGATTCTTACGCCTCTCAAAATACAGGGAACGTAAAATATACTACGATTCAAAAATATATTCCTATGTAAACACTGAGTATATAAATACCTGTCCTAGGAGGTCTTTTTGTCCCAGAGGGAAACGTTTTACTACCCCCCTCCTATTTCCATATACTATCCCCTTTCTGTCTCCGTACACAGATAAACCATAGGCGTTCATTATTACTCAGACAAAATATCGGAAGAAAAAAGTTGAAAATGCAAAACACACTTGCCAGTGTTACTTTTCAGTTTCCAGCATTACTTTTCAAGTTATGTCATTATTGGTTCCTTTTTCTAATTCCATGCTTGTCGGAAAAACTAGTTGGGGTTTTTTTTTCCGTTGTTAATTTTTCCTTTGCTGGCTTTCTTCTTGTGGGCCCTTGCTCTCAGGAATGTCCTTTCAAACTATTTTACAATACTGATGACTAGCGATTGCTTTTCACAAGTTGTATATTTTTCTCTCACGCATCACTCATGCCTATCAAATAAAGATGTGTGTATTCAGATGGAAGAGAGGCAAGGACACAGAGGGAACCTGTACAGCCATTTGGCCATACGCTTCTTTAATTGCTTCAGAAGTGACCTACCCCCTCTGTTATTATTTGAACTGTTGTCTCCTTAAGGACAGAGGCTTTTCCTTTTTGTTTTGTGGCATGCTCAAGGCTATTCAGAAATGTCACCTCACAAAAGAAAGAAAAAAAAAAAAAAAAAAAGAAAAAAGCAGCCCACTGAATTCAGATTATGACACTTTCTGAAAGCTGCAAGGAAATGATGATACTTTACCTCAAACTGTCAGATGCATCTTCCAAAATCCCTCATTGCTATGTAATGTATTACCATAGCAACTTGTCTCTCCACTGATATAGTACTCCCCATGGGCAGGCTGTACTTTGTCAGTGCTGCCGCTTCTCTGATGATGCAAGGAACACTGAGCAGTTAAATAGCAAATCATTAAAGCAATGTTTCCCCAGTGACCACACTGAATCACAGAAGGAATGGATACCAAAATTATGGCAGGGAAAAGGGAGAACCGAGTGAGAGGAGTCTGCAGCACTTGGTGTAGGCGGAAAATAAATGTGATGGAAAATAATAAACAAAGTAGGAAAACAACATGAAACACTTCATTTCCTCGAGGAAAGAAGAACACAGCATCACTATGTTGTAGGGCCTGATTTCATAAAACCTGTGACTGATACACTTCCTTCACCAGCCCTCTGCCCTTGGGTTTGCTTTAGCTAATTCAAATTGTGATTAATATTTATCTGCTCAATGACAGCTGTCACCTAAAGGGCCAGCCACCGCATCTGTGACTTCACACAGCTGGCTACATATTTTGCTAGGCATGAAAAGAAGATCAAGATAAAAATCTCATTTTTCCTCTTTTGCCTTTTATATTTCTTAATCTTCCATCCTCTTATCTATGCACATAAAACTTTACATCAGCTGATTTCAGCATCTTTCCCCACCAAACACAAATCCATTCTCCCCCAAGAGAGAAACCCTATTTCTCATCCAGCATAAACACATACCCTATATACTCTGCATGCGTGTTGCCTCAACGTGCTCCGTCCAACATGCAGAGAACTGAGACTCACAGTCATTACAATACTTCCCCCACAAGACACAAGGAATCAGTGGCAAAGGTGGGAGAAAGAAATCCAGGTTTCCTAATTCCCACTGTTTCCCTTGTGAAGTAATAACTGAAGTCATACAGCCTGGAAAATTTTAACAAGCCTGTCGAGGGGATTTTGGATATCTATTGTCTGTATGATACAGACATGTCTGAAATGTTTTGTCTTGTGTTTCTACATAATTTCAGAATCCAGGGCTCATTCTCAAAAAGGTGTTGTTGTTTTTTTTTTTTAATAACTAGAAAATATTACCCTTGCTTTGATCACCAGACTACTCAGGATTTGGAGTATGTACAGTATTAGTCATTTATACAGCTTTGGAAACACACACCATTCATCTGGAATAGGTAATTCTGTATGCATCAGAATAACAGAGTAAGATTTTTCATCCTCCTCAAGTGCAGGTACCTCCTCTCACACTCCCTCCTATGCGCTTAACACAGAAATAAAGCCCCTCAAGGGGTTGTCTCCACTTCCACATGGTGAGACTGCTACAGATAGATATAACCAAGTTGTGGCAGCTACAGCACACTTGATCCAACGAACCGTGGCTGCGGTGGTGGTGGCATGTGATGCTGCATCTATGCTTCATCAAAGTCAATCCATGCTCTCACTTGTTCCTGATCTACTAAGGAAAAAAAAAAAAGTGATTAAAAACATTGCAAGGAAAATCACTTCCTAATATCTGTAGTTTACATGTGTAAGCTGGGACTGTAAGATTGGACAGAATGCTGGTTTATTAATACTACGAGGGCCTTTGTCTTTTATAATCAAGTGTTCAGACTGTTGTCACTGTAAAAGGTTGCCGCAGGTTTAACACAGTGAGGATTACTTGAACAATGGTGGTTCTGCTCTCCGAGTTCAAATTAGCCTCACCCCCTTTTGCTTCTTTTCACTCTTACAAAGCAGCAGCTTGCTTTGCAGAAAACCACTCATTTCAACTTTATTTACTTAGAAATAAAAAAAATCTACCTAAGCTGAGTGCAGAGCACCTCGAGGAAGAAATTCAGCACACAAAGCGGAGGAACTGGAGGAAAGCAAATGTCACTCCTGTCTTCAGAAAGGACAAGCAGGAGGAGGCAGAGAATTACAGGCTGGCCAGCCTCATCTCAGCCTGGGAAGACGGTAGAGCAAATAATCCTGGGAAACATTTCCGGGCATGTGAAGGACATCAGGAGCAGTCAGCATGGATTCACCAGGGGAAGCCATGCTTGACCACTCTCAGAACCTTCTACCATGAAAGACTAGCTTTGTAGACAAGGGGAGAACAGCAGATACTGCCTACCTTAACATCAGCAACACTTTCAACACCACCTCCCCCATCAGACCTTCATAGAGAAGCTCTTGAAATAAGGGCTGGATGAGCAGACTGTGAGGTGAATTTAAAACTGGTTGAACATCTGAGCCACGGGATGGTCATCACTGGCACTAAGGCTAGTTAGATGCCAGTAACTAGCAGTGTCCCCCAGGGATCAATACCCGGTCCAATCCTGCTTAACAACTTCATTAATGATCTGGATGTTGGGGCAATATACCCTCAAGCACATTTGCCGAGGACACAAAACTGGAGGAGTGACTGACACACCAGCGGGTCATGCTGCCATGCAGAGGGACCCTGACAGGCTGGACAAATGGCCCAACAGGAACCTCGTGAAGTTCAAAGCTTTTATTACTGTGAGGGTGACCAAGCACTGCAACGGGTTGCCCAGAAGTTGTAGAAACTCCATCCTTTGACATATTCAAAAGCCATCTGGACATGGTTGTGGGCAACTGGCTGTCAGCGGCCCTGCCTGAGCAGGGGGCTGGATGACCTCAAGACGTTTCTTCCAGCCTCAACAATTCTGTGATTCTGTGAAAAGCCAAGCTACAGAGATATTTCAGAATTCCATTTATTGCCTCTTAAGAAATCTCCCATCCCTAGCTCTGTTAAGGTCTGAGTCGTGAGCTACCGCTGTTTTGGTTGCTAATGTAATAGCATTCCGTGTACGTCACCTGGTATCACGCTGTATGGGTCCTTCTTGAAAACTGATCTGCCTCAATTTTATAAATGCCCTTTGTTAAAAATCCAGTCAGTTTTAGGTTATTTTCCTTCTGCTCTTTCACCTTGCACTGCACACAGAATGTCATTAAGTCACTTTTTCTAGAAAATATCCGCTAGGCAATTAATATTTAACTTCTTCAAATGCTGAGCCCGGTGTGAATGACATTTTGCTGCTTTTACCAATTCACATGTTGTGGAAAGACAGCTCATGTGTATAGTACAGGAGTCAAGGGACTTATAAATCCATTTGCTTTGATATCTGGAAAGACAAAGCAGCCTTAAAATATTATGAGCTTCAATTAAAATACAGCTGAGGGCAACAAGCTAAAGCATGTCTGTGAGAGTGGAAGAGCTGAATGCTGACAGAAACAGGGATGGAGTGTTGGAATTCAAAGCAACTCCTGTAACTAATAAACGTAGTCAAAGGCGCGTTCCCTTCAGAGCAGTTCATTAAGTTCGGCCAGTTATTGCTATCTTCTTATGCAGAAGTCAGAAAATCCTTCTTTATGGGGTGTTTTTATGTTAAAGAATTTAACAATACCCGATAGAGAACATTCCCTCCCAGAAAGGTCAGTTTGTAAACAGCACACATTAAACACAATGTAGGCACCTGCCCAATACAAATATGCTCCAGAGGGACCTTCGGCAGTAACTTTGACTTCCGACTCAGAAGTTTTTTCAATTAAAGGTTCTTTTCAGCTCTGTGGCAAGCTATTACACAACCTTCACCTAGTCAACCACAGTCTCGTCCCCTATTTTACGCAGCCATAAAAAGGAGTTGAGTTCTGACCTATTTCACAACTGATGTGTTTCCTTGTTCTTCTTTAGGCTGGAGGCAGTAAGGTTTATGGATCACAGAGGCCTGCATAGATGGATTGAAATATTTTATTATAGCCATTACCACGGAGCAGTCCTCATGCTTGAGAAAGAAAAAATTATTTTCCATACATGCTTTCAGAAAAGTCCAGCTGCATGACACATATACACTGATATTTTTAAAAGACTAAAATAATTCAGGAAGAAAAAAAAAAAAAAAAGGCCTAGAACCTCAGAGCAGCACTACATCATCCAAAGAATGACACAACTACATCTCATCCTAATACAAAGGCATCTACACATGGTAGTGTGTGTCAAAAGTGTCTAAATGAAAAGGAACGGAAGTTTGTTCTGTTTCAACTGCACATTCCTACCTAACGATTATACATGAAAACATGCCAGCCTTGCATACTACCATAGGTAATTATTTTCTTGACTGTGATCCACTGGGGACAGAACCCATTTCCTACACTCACAGAGGTCATCATTGTGATTCCAGTCCTCACCTAACGGAAAATATATTACCCTGTCATGATGGGTAAATGGAAATAAAACACTGATCTAGTTGAGAGGGTCCTCAACTCTTTTCAAAGGCAACTTTGAAAAAGTTGAGAACCCACTGCTGAGTCCCAGCCCTAGTTATAGCTACAAGAACTTTCCTCCTTGCAGTCATATCCTCTATCATTACTATCATGCTCAGTTTTTATTGATTTCTAAGTCTCGTGTCAATATTTTTCCCCATGGAAGACGAACACAACACAGACAAGAGCATTCTGTCCAGAAAACACTCTTTGTGGCAAGCTGCACCTTGCTCCCTAACATACATGTCACTGCTTTCAGTGGGAGATGCTCTGTAAGGAAAAGAGCAAATGTAAACATGGGACTATTTTTGGTCAGAGCAAAACATTTCTTGAAAAATCAGGAAAATGCATTTGGTGAAAAAGCAGGCATGAGAAATACAGTCACAATAAACAGTTATGACTATTGTAAATACATTAACCTGAAGGAAAAAGAATGGAGGGTCACTTCATTGTTTGAGTGACGTATTTCTAAAGATTTTTCCTCCTGTCTTTTAACACCAGAGGAACAGGAAGAAGGCACAGCAGCTCATCTTACACAGCCCTTGCTTTGATCACCAGACTACTCAGGATTTGGAGTCTCAAATCAGCAGTGGCAAAGTCTGTATATCTCCCCAGCTCATCGGCATTATTTTTAAAAATAAAATGTGACTTTAAAGGGTAGAAAAGTCAATCCAAAACATCCTGTTGCCCATCAGATCATGTAACCTCCTGGCTAAGGGAAAGGTGCAGCACCAGGTTTATATCTTAGTGAAATGGGTAGAGTTAGTAATTATGACCAGACCTTCCCTCACAGCTGCTCCTTACACAAATATCTCCCTCTCCTTCGTGTACTGGACAATAGGATTAGAGGATGAGACATCTTGTCAGACTGTGGATAACGCTAAATCTCTTCGCCTGCGAAGATGGAAGATCAGTACACCCCAAGCCTTTGTGAAAGGGGTTGCAACTGCCTGAAACAGGGGGGAGGGAGACGGACAGAAATCCATTTTCACTTAAAACAATTCAGTAGTCAATCTGATGTCACAGAAAACTATAACTTTGTTACAGTCAGTCTAAACTATTCCCCTCCTTCTGTCTCGTTTTCTGAATGGTCTTCACACAGTGAACTAAAAACCATCTGCATGGCTACTTTCAGAAAGCAGGTTGGGACTGAAATTTAGAAGAATGTTGCTTCAAGGTGGCATTTAATACCCTCTTCAGTGTATTTACTCATGCTGCGCTACCTCATACAGCAGTGCCGAATGGTGGGATACAGTGACACAACGCGCTCCTCCTGCTTAATACTAAGGGAGGAAGATGATGCTGATTCTCAGTACAGGACGTCCAAATTCAAATCTGTACATGCTTCCTTGTTTTAATGCTTCTTTCCATTTTATCTTTCCTTGTCTGTGGAGCAGAGGAACGGTATTTGTGACAATGATTCATTCTCCTTTTTCTGATCTGCTATCTTGTGACCGAATTAAATTATGGGAATTATATATTTTCATTTTAAGAGCTGTGTAGACTTCACTGATGTCAGAGAATACCTAAATTCTCCATGCATATAGATGATTAAGTGTTTTGTTTCATTGCTCAATTTGAAAAGGTTAATTCCAGTCATCTTTCTGTATCTCAGCTGCATTGCTCCGTTTGAGAAAAATACCAGCTCCTTGGCCATTAAACACTCAGGTGTCCTGTGCTATAAAATCAAAATACTGAACTCTGGGAAAACGTATTCCAAATCAAGTCTTTGTACAACAGGTAAACCAACTAACAGATTAGATACCATGAGAATGGAGGTCCTCTTACCTGCCTAAGACAACTATCTTTTTTTTTCTAAAGGCAAGGCACCCATATAAACCAGGGACATCATAAGAGATGTTAGTACTCTCTTCCTCTCCTATCCCCAAAAGGCTTATTGAACCGTAGCTGAATCTTAAAGCTTTTTCTATTTCCTCCTATCCCACGTAGTCCCTAGTACTGAATGTGCAACTAAGGCAAAGGACATGACCAGAGTTGGGTACCACCTCTCTTCTCCACATCTGGTCCTTGACTGTGTACAGCCGTGCTGAATGTGGCAGCTAAAACCAGAAACTAGAAAACAAAACAAATAGCAGCTGTATTTCTGTCACCAAGGTGCATCAGCTTGGGATTTGAGAATGAAGACAGGTTCTTTGGCCCATGTGTCCATCATCAGTACTAACTGCTCAGTTCGGACTTAACAGCCTCAGAGTAGTTCTACAGTTCCATCAGAGCTATAGGAATGAACAGGGTTAAAACTTTGTTGGTTTCCCATAAAGAAAAGTGATGCAAGATATGCCCAGAGATCTTTCAAATGTGCTTATGATTAGGAAATCTGACAATATAAAAATTAATGACAACACACATGTCATAAGAGACAGCTGAGATTCTAAAACAGCTAGTAGAAATCTTATCAGTTCCTCACTCCATAGCACCGTCAGCTTTACTACATCTTTAGTACAGATAACAAGGCACCCAAATTTGAGCTCTAAAAACTACCATGGACACAAACCTTAAGGTTGTGCAGAAGAAATTTACAATTCAAAAATAACTCTGTTACTTAAAGGAAGATTTTACTGATTTATTACAGAAGGCTGGTTATAGTGTACTGATTTCAATAAAAATAAAGAAATAAATATGTAAACAAATAAATAAATAAATAGGTGGCTTTTTTCCCCTCCTCATGATTGGAAAGAAGAGATTGGACCTCATATTCTGGACTTTTATAAGAGCAGGTAAAGTTTTCAGCATAAAGTAAAGCAGGAAAAAAAAAAAAAAAAAAAAAAAAAAAAAAAAAAAAAAAAAAAAAAAAAAAAAAGAAAAGAAAAAAAGAAAAAACCTGCTAAATTACAGTGTATTTCCCTTTCAGGATAGCTCAATGGTTGTTCTGCTACCTACAGCTGCTGCCAAGGCACACAACTATAAACTGTACAAAAGATTCATGCCTTCTTGCTGTCTCTGCTGAGGGTACAGTCTGAGTCATTTAGGACAGCCTCTGGCTAGATACTGCCTGCACTCAAAGATGTCCTCCCCCAGCCTATTAAATGGCCTTTATAGCAGCTTTAAAGGATACAACAGAACAGAAAATCCCTCCCAGCGGTATACTGCACTGTAAAATCACTCTATGATTCTTACTTATAGGATGACAGCCATAGCCCTCTGAGTAATTGATGCTTCCTTTAAAACCACCTTGAAGAAAGAGCCAAGTTCTGTGGTCAGAGCACACTGGAGCAAGGCTTTCTGAGCGTTTGTTGGATTCACGTCAGGAACTGGTGAGCAAAATTCTACAATCTGGGCTAGGCAGAAGGTCAATGAGATGATCACATATAATGGTCCCTTCTGGCTTTAAGAGTTTAGGAAAGGCGATCGTTTACAATTCATCTTACATATTCCTATATTAACTTTATTAATAACAGCAGAGTTTGGGTCAAAATATTCATATTCACTCTCGTTGATTTATAAAATACTGAAGTTACTGTCCCTATAGGCAGGAATTTGAAATGCCAGAGGTTTGAGTGAACATTACAAATCTTTATGAGTTCAAGTTTGTTACATGCTTTGATTTATATGCAGTAGGTTATATTCTACAGCATTGTAAACTTTGTAAGTTGATAGAAATAGCATTGCTGGGGCTCCTTCTCCTGCCAGCAGTGCATTTATAGCTAGGTTTAATAGCAAGTGCAAGGCTTTTTCTGTATGCATACAGCATATTTCAGAGATTTTACTCCTGTCTCGCTCTTTGTTTGTCTCCATGTCTCACTACTAATAGGTGACCCACACCCATAGGTATCACAGAAGAAATCGATGGGCAGTGATGGGACAACCCCTCCCTGGTGGCTGCAGACCAAGGCTCAAACCCTCAACCCCAAGCTCACCTCCATTTTGCACCAGGCCAGTGTTCCTGACGCAGAGGAAAAAAGTGGGATAGTTCCAAAACTCAGAAGTGCCAGTGAGGTTTCCTCAGCTCAGCTCTTATGTCTTTAGCAAATACTTGCTAAAAAGATTAGAAGGAAAGAAAAAATCTATCTGATGTGATTTTGTCCAAGGTAATACATTTTCCTGCGGGCAGAGATATAGCAGTGCCACTTAAGCTAAGACGCCAGGATCCATGCAGTGTCCCAACCATCTAATCGGACAGCGGCGCAAATTAAAGCTGTCAAGTAGAATTCTGCCAATATTCGAGGCACCATATCCGCAGCTCTGTCCCCAGGAGGGGACCAGCCTTCCAAGGCAGCACAAGCACCCACTGAACTATTTCATTTTAGTCAGTGTACTAGCTGCTATCTAACCTTCTGGCTGTTCGAGGTCACGTAGCAACATTTACATATTATGGGCACAATTAATTGTACTTAAATGCTTGGTTGTGTAAGAATATATTTGTTATCACTGCGTAGAAAACTGGCTTAATTTTAAACAACGAGTAGAATCATCAAAACTATCACACAAATATATATATCATTCCATTAGTGTTTACTGAAGCTGAAAACATAATTGGCAGACACAGCTACTGTGATACAGTCAAGATTCTCTTAGGATAATCGTTAGATAGGGGTGAGGGGTTTTTAAAGGGGGCACTTTGGAGAAAGGAAACATCTGCCCTGCGGAAACTTTGATAAGGCAATGAAAGATGTATGCAACACTTTTCAGAGGAATTCTTCTGAGATGTGCTGTGGGCAGAAGCACAGAACATTTACAAAAATCTTCCTTGACATCTCTCTGCCTTATTCTAAAAGCATATGCACCTACAAATCTGGGTGTCCTGAAAAGGAAGACCACCACTGTCCTCAGCAGATTCTACAGTTGGATATGTTTAAACTTCAAATCGGGCCAAATCTAATTAAATCGATATTTTTAATCTGATCTATACTGGTATAAATGAAAGCAGGTCATAGCCCTCTTTTAACCTTTTTTCCTACATGCCCAACTAAGAAAATTGTCTTTATATCCTTGAAAAAAAAAAACCTGTGCATTTGCAATATGTGACTGGTTAGAAAAATGAGTGAAAAATGACAGTTTGCTTCTACGAAAAATTTAGGAAAAAAAATGTTATCTCCATAGAGATTTGCTTTTAGTTGACTTGATTCAAATATGAATGGACTGAAAGCAGATCTTTAAGTCCCCCTTTTTTCCTCGCTTTTGCATGTAAATACTGAAAAATCTTCCAAAACTTCTACAGCTATTTTCCATACAACATTTTGAATGAGTCAAAACATTATTTACCAGCCCCTCCCAAAAATCTCAGATAAAGAAGTACTAAACACTTAGGTATTCCTTTTTTTTTAAATTTAGAAAGTATTTTTGAGACTTACAGAATTACAGTTATGATCATTCTGGATAACTGATAATCTGTAACCATGCACAGGATCCTCACACAGCCTATTTCTAATACAAATTCCCAGTTTTTCGGGAGCAACTGAGGAGGTATGAAAAGCCACAGACTGTAGAATAAAACAGCTCCTCGGAGGCTGCAGGATGGGATCAGAAGAGGACCAGTGCTGAGAACCCTAGCGCATGAGGACGGACTCCCGTGGAGGCAGACACCTCCGAGATAGCCCCTAAAGCCCCCGTACTGTCAGCATGGAGCAAGGGCCAGCAGCAGGGTCCTCTGCACCTTAACCCAATGGGAGAGCCCAAGGAACTGAGTGCTTGTCATAACCACCATGCTCCACTTCTCATGTCCACCCTGCCTGCATGCTGATGAGTTTTCCATCGCCGGTTAACGCAATCACATGCGATGCAGTAATGATGGTACCACAGACAAGCATAACTGACAACAGTATTTGCTATTACCATGCTTGAGTTATCATACTCACAGTCTATATAAGCTAGAAAAGATCACCAGTTATATACTTCATATAGCCACAGTTTCTACCTCTTGACAAATAACAGCACTGCAGTTTGTCCTTCCTGCTAACACCAAGCCCAGAAAGGGTCCGTACACATATCAGGTGTAAAGTTATTTGCTGTAGATATACACTAGATACACTACAACATTCAATTGAAATAAGAAAATAAAGCCCTCAGTTTAATGCCATTAAGTAACTTACGCTTTGCTTTTTCTCATTACGAGACATTTAAAGGCAAGCCATTAAATTTATACAGGGTTAAAACCAATGAGAAAACTCAAACCGCTCACTCATTAACTCATTCACCCTTGTGCCTCTCGGGCCATTACTTCCCTTCTTATTACGAACATGCAATAAACTTCTTACTTTACTACCTGGCAAACGGCAAAAATAGGGTGGGTACAATGTTATCCGACTTATAAACAGATGAGAGCCACATCTGAGTGCGTATTACGTTATTAAAATTTATGGTACCGTTTTCCTAACATACAACATGATTAATTACTTAATTCACAAATAAAAGTGTTCAGGCACATTTTTTTCCTGAAGAATATTATTCCTTTTATTGTGTTTGTAAAGTTGGTTCATTTGTCTGTGAGCCCAAGAATATGGAGCCTTTTGTGTTCAGCTAGTAGTTAGAAGCAAGGCTTGAGTTAAAACTCAAGAAGGTCCAAACAGCATTATTTGCAATGAAAATAAATATTACCAAATAATTGTTGGGCATCATATACATGTATTGTAAGTTATTTTTGAGATGAGAATGCTTTAAAACAGGTTTATATCTTAATAAACTTGAAAAAGACTGATCTGGCTTTCTATTCCAGGGAAATACAAAGAGTTAGTGCTTTTATCTTCCTTAGGATTCTGAGAGTAGCCTACTTTACCTGCACCAAATAATACACTTATTTAATTTCTCTTTAAATTCTATTCTACTTAAACCACCTCTTAAACTTTATTCTTCAGGCAATTAATTAGGATTAAGCTGCAGTCCCCAGTTCTACAAGCCAAGAACCCGCAGAAGCTGAACTAGAGAAAAGGAGTAACAAAGACAAGTTCATAGCCTTTTATGTGGAACAACAAATAAATGTAGCCATGTAACCCATAAACAAGTAAGGATAGCTACATTTATTTCTTACCCGTATCATCATCATCTGTACTGTGGCAGCATTACAGAAATTGCAAGGGAAGGTGGGGAGGACCGCGGCTGAGCAATACACAAAGCAAATCATTATGGTAGCTGCTTTAGAGAGCGAGAGCATCTGCTTTATTGTGAGACAGTAGAAAACCAGAGTGGAGAGATATATTTTGACTACACTTTTCTCTCCTACAACACCATTCTGTCTTTGCTTTTTAAGACTAATTTCCTGCGGAATGAGAGAGGTAGGAAGGGAAAAATAAGAGTGGGATCACTCTGACAGTGAAATTCAAGAAAGATTTCTACTTATTCAGAGGGGGTTGGGTGACTCATAAATCATAGATATGAGAAAACAAGCAATAGTAAACATTTTGTGGAGTTTATTTAAAGTACAGGAAACCTGTCTTACTGAATTTTTTTAAAAGATAAAAGAAAAACTTTATTTCTAATTGAAAGGAAGTACATCTCACCTTCTATGGATTTGGGATAATTCCCGTGTATGTGTGTTCATGTACTCTTCATTCTTACACTGATTCATCACAAAAATCTGATTTTGAGTGGACTGAAAGGCAGCTCATTAGACAATTGAATAACGGAGAAAAGAGAACAGTGAATTTATTTCTTTAGCACCATGAAAGCTGACAATAAGAAGCTAAATATTGCTAACTTTATAATAAAGTGCTGGGTCAATACCTCTGAAGAGCATGTTCTGTTTTCCTAATTATGTCAGCAGAGCACAAATATTCTGACTGGTGAGAAGAAACAGACATTGAGGGATGGAGGAAGAAAGGAAAAACAAAAAAAGGTCAAACAGGCTATCTGAAGAATCTGTCTGACTTTACTGAAGCAAACCCAGGGCTGCTACTCTTTAGAAGATGATGCCTGCAACTCTGAGCTGACCCCTCGCTGACCCTTTATGGCAGTGGCTGCTACAGAAGGGTCAATGCTTTCCATAACACTACCAGGTCAGTGATATCTGACAAGCCACCACTTCTCCCGTACGCAGATTAGTATCTCATGTAGCATGAGGTAACTCTTGGCAAGTGCGAGAGCCATAATAAAATAAAATAAATCTCAGACATTAAGCGGGAATCCTTTATAATTGTCAGTTCAAATTTACAGTCCTTGCTGGGTATCTGTATGGCCTCCAACACTACAGCACTGCAGCGTCTCAGTACAGGTTTTGATGCATCTAGCTCGGATTTCTCTAATGAAATACAGAAGAGCCCTTAGCCTTGGTGCTTTGAAAGATGAGAACCAGAGCACAGAGTAATTAAGTGATTTGCTCAAAGTCATCCACCAAAAGTCTGTGGAAGAGAGACCTGTGATCCTGTGTCTGCAGGGTACTGGGCTACAAAAATTTTTGTAATTTGCTTAAATTTTTCTGCCAGGAAACCCTGTCTCTGAGAAACAGTCACAGCCTACCAGATCAAGACGACATTTGGAGACAGCAGCACATCACAATGATGTAACCTGCCCAGAAAATCAGGTTCACTGGGTTCCTAAACCCCAATTACAGCAACAGGAGACAAAGCTAATCAAAGACTGCTCTCCTAAAGAAATTAAAGGTAGAGAGATGGGGGACAGCAGAAGAGACTGGGGGTGGGGGGAGAAGGAGGGAAAGAGAGAGGCAGAGAGACTGATGGAGAGACACAGGCAGAGAGGAGACAGATGTGCAGAGACAGCTCTGGCTCAGCTCACTGCTTAGTTCAGCAGGAATGTCTCCTACATGGTGAAGAGGTTAATCCCACCCAAGTGCTACGAATACTTGAGATAGTGCAACCTAACTCCCAGGGGAGGACGTTGGCTTCTAGCTATGTTGCCTCTAGGAGATTGCCTAGATAGGAGCAGCACAGTTCTCCATATGCAACACCAGTCCCAAAGGTGAAAATGTATATTTAGACAAAAACAAACACTACTCTCATTGTCATCAGTAATTATTTAGCATAAAAAAAAATCTACAGTACTGTTTGTAAGATTGAATTTAAATAGATGCGTATTAAATACAAGATGGGAAAATAAGTTTTCTTTGTTATTCTCTGGAATAGGAGACATTCTTGAGTAAATGTTGGGTTTTCCACTTCATCCTCTTTTGACACCAAAAATAAAATATTTTTTTCTTTTCCTTCATCATTTTTCTCTACCTTGATCACAAACTTCACAAAGGAAAATGGATTAATGTTCTATCTTAGTCACAACAAGTGGAAGACAAGGTTGCCTACAATTCAGAGAGACTTACAAGAGTCTTCCTTAACCAAGACAGGTTATTTTACAGGTTATTCTTCCTTAACCAAGACAACATTCTTTTACAATAACTAAGTTATCCACAAACAAACAGCAGAAAGTACTCAAGAATTAGATCGGAAGATTTCTCTTGGTGGACCTCGTGGGATATTAAAACATCACCAGGAACACAAGGAAAAAAAAACAAAATTAAACCCTGAATGAAGAGGTAAAAGATCCTTGGCTCTTCATAATGGAATTGTCCTTCCTGAACACCTTTAAAAATACTTTTTTCCTCTCCCCCCAAAAAAGAAAAATTTAAATGATGAACTTTGAAAGCCTCTTCACATCCGACTCTTTTCAAACTACAGTGAATATTTTGCCCCTGTTCTGATGATTTCTTTCTTGGGCTGGGAGCAGGGGTGAAAGGCAATTTCCTGTGATTTCATTTTAAATTAAAATCCTCTTGGAACTGATCCTATTCTTGTCTGCTTCTTTTTCACCGGCTGCTTTCTAGGTAAAATGGCTTACAGGAAAGATACTTGATCAAGCAGATGGAAAAAAAATAAACAATCGCACTTAAGTTGAAAAAAAGAAAAAAAATCCAAACCAAAAGGGTAAAGAAGTCATCTCAAACAAAAGAAGAGAAAATCAATAATGAAGTGGTGAGATCTGTACGAGTGGAGGGAAAAAAGTATCACCACCACACAGAGAATAAGAACTCACTAATGATACAGATCAAAGGAGAAGAGGAACATGAATAAGAGGGATTGAAGATGTTCTGAATGAGAAGTACAATATCAATATATGAAGTATGAATAATTGTAATACATCAAAGCACCACTCAAAATTCACAAGTCTCAAATTTAGACTTGATATTTATGCAGTGATGGGTAAAGGGAGAACCATCACAATCAGTCAACTTCAGGCAATACTAAGTGGGAAAAGGTAAAAACGCAGAGAAAGCATTACAGAGAGTAGACAAGGGGGTCCTGGGCTCCACCTGAGAAGAGCGAGAATTGAGAATGTTTAACTTTAGGGAAAGAGCACTGTGTTAGAGCCAGAGGAGGTCAGAAAGCATGGGTGGCTTCCTAACCAGCCTGTTAAACACGGCTTTCATTTCTCTGCCTGGACTCCACGCCACCTTACAGAAAGAAGCAGCCCCCAAACCCCCCTATAATCCCACTTCGGGCAGAAAAAGGTAATACTGTCCGTCCCAGCCATCCAGCACAAGGGCCTTTTTCCTGCACCTTTCCCACGGACTGTGAAGCGTTGGTAAGGCTGCCGTTCTGCTCCAGGAGGGACCGCAGCCAGTCGCCCAACCCATGGGCTACCCGAGCACGTGGGGAAGGAAACCTCTCCACTACGCGCCCTTGTGTGCGATGACCCAGAGAGGTCCAAAACGGGCACAGACCCAGACAGAGAGGTCCCAAATCTCTCAAGGCAATTCATCTGGGCAAGGAAAAGTTCCTTTCACCATTACAGAGTATTCACTGTGCTGATTTAAAAACACACAGTAATCATAAAAGTCAAGTCTGTGAAGAGTTATGCCTGGAGTCTGGCTAGTTACCAGTCAAATCAATTTATACATTAGATTTGGTTTAGGTGCAGGAGAGAGAACTCTGTTGTTTTTAAACTTCCGGAGGCTCAAGAGAAGAAATTAAGCATGCTGGAGAAATATTTTTATACAGTACCTTGTTGCTTCTAACACAAATCATAGTTTTTCATTCATACCTGAACAACTTGAAGCCTTTCCCCAAAATTCAAAATCAAAATTCAGGTTATTGTGACGGGTTTGATCATTTCATAAATGTATTGTGACTAATCTATATGGAGAGGAAAATTATCTAACTATGATAATGTCTGGCATGATCTGTGCTATCTCCTGAAAGGCACAAAGACATATCAGAGCCACTTTAATATTAGTTAGCTGGAAAACAAGATTATCCTATGCAGACCTTTTACAAATCTCTTACAAGAGAGGCTTGACCCAAGTCTCTTTGAAGGAAATGGGAATCTTGCCATAAGCACCAGATTTAATTCAGACAGGAGGTGAATGTTGAAGTACAGAAAATTGTCAGAAACTAAGTAACCACCGTATAGTAAATCCAATTAGTAAACAAACACTCCTAATGCCAAAAGACTGTTCCTTGAATGGCTGATAGAATTGTTTTGGTTGAATGATTTTGTTACACATATTCCCCGTTACTTGCCTTTTTAATATTCTGTTAATTAATCAAGTTGAATAAGTAACTCAGTAAATATTTTGCTGCTGTTTGCTAATGTAGATAAGAAGTTTCATTCACTCACGTCTCCTGTGTAAAACACAGAAGGACTGAACCTGTCACAGTGAGCTAGTAACAGAACAGAACTCAGATGAGCAACCTTAATTCTGAATTAACAAGATCTCTGAGTAGTTTTTGTGGGTTTTTTAATAAAATTAATTTTTAAATAAAATTAAAATCTTATGATTTAGTCTCCTATGTTACTGGAAAAGTGAGATGACAAAGTTAGCTGATCACAGCAAGACATTCAAGCTGGTAAAATCTGACTGCAAAGGATAGACAAATGGACTTGATAACATAGAGGGCGTGAAAAATAAATGCAATGAAATTCAGTGTTGATATATGTGAAGTGATGCATGCAAGAGGAAAAGCAATACTGGATTGACGAAATCTGGCAACCTATTAGAATCTGGGGAAAAAAAAAAAAAAAAAAAAAAAAAAAAGATATCTTGGAGCTATAACGGGTCAATTAAAATGTCAGCTCAATGCTCTATAGTGAAAGAAAATAGCATGTTAAGAATTACTAGGAAAGAACGGAGAGCAGAAAAGGAAGCATCATTATGGCACTGAATAAATCCACGGTGAGTCCACAATTTCAATATTTTGTGCAGCTTTACTTGTCACTTATCTTAAAGGGATGTACTAAATGTAAAGTAGAGGGGAGAACAACAATGATGATTGAATTTAGCTCAAGAATATTTAAATCAAATGCACTTCATCCTGGGAAGGAGCAGAACAAAAAGAAATATAAAACCAGGAGCAGCACAGATGAGATGGAGTTTACTTGGACATAAAACTCCTTTGATTAATAGAAAAAATGTCTATCGACAGTTTGTTTTCCCCACCAAGGCAAAGTCAAAAGAAAAATTCGAAGCAGGAAGATACTGAGACTGAAATGCATATTTATATTCTTCTCTGTAAAACCTTAATGATGATGGACTCAGCATTTTCTCCATAACAGAACATCTGGAATTCTTAAGAGAAACCCCTGGAAGAGTGATTGGGAGATTTGTTCTCTTTAACATCTCCCACTGAAGTGGTGAGCTGCAGGAAAGGAGACGTGATAGGAGTCACTGTTGAACGAGGGAAAATGACTGTAAAGCCAAAGATCTGATACCAATTCCCAGCTTTGCCTCAGCCTCCTTGCATAACTTCAGGCTGATCATTTCATTTTTCTGTTCTCCTGTTTCATTTGTAAAATGGGAATCGAAATCTTTCTTCCAATCCACTACTCCTGATTTACTACGTAGCCTCTTTGGCTCAGGGCTCTCTTGCCTGGCACAAAGTGTTTTACATTATCTAGGACAAAAAGGCTGCCTGGTTCTAGCTTCTAGATATAGGTGTAATGCAACACACTCTACTAAGATTATATTTGACTCATATTTTCGATTATATTTTTACATTATATATTGACTTTCTGAGAATCAAGGATAAACATTCCCACTCATTTATTTCCCCAGTCCAACTGCTGTTCATCTTTACAGCCACAGGTATGAATCAACATGTTGCCAAATCAAGATAAATCAGACAAACGTCAGATGTTGTTTGGGTAATACCCGCAGAGAATACTCTGCCAAGTAACTTTAATGCTATAAGTGCCTCTCGGAGAAGCTCGGAAGGAATACTAGAGCCATTCACAGTGTAGCCTAGCCCATGCAATTTAATTTTCATTTTAAAATACAAAAAAAAGGTGGTTTGACTCCAGACAGATGCAAGAGCTGCTTCCTTTAAACCAGGCCTTGGGGAAACTATTTAAATAGAAGGCTTTGACATGAATGATTTTAAATAACATACATTTTCATAGCATCAGGTTAAAAACCACTAGCTTATTTTACATGCTCTGAAGGGCTCTGGTTAACTTATTAACATATAGATAAGTGCATTTTACTTTGCTATGCTTCAAGCAGATACATTCTAATGAAGCTGGTGCTTTAAAAGTCCATCTACTCTGAATTACACTGTAATTAATCTGTGTTCAGAAAGGCGTAGAGCAAAACATGTCTACAGAACCCACAATGCCACAGAGACAAGAGCAGACTGCTTATGAGGTGAAGGGCCAGATGTTCTCCATACAAATGGATCTGTACAATAACAATCAAGCAAAGCAGACACAAAAGAAAACAAACCAACCCCCAGCAAACCCCAGTCAGTCTCCACAGAGACATGGCCTTCAAATTAACATTAAATTGCATGTGGAAGTTTCAATAAATGGAAAGTATAGGGGACTGTATACTACATCTGTCATTATGAACTCCCATGCAGGGGCTGCTGGGGCACAAGCCAGGCTTTTAGTTGGAGTCTAACTTCCATACATCCCGAAGGGTTATGCTTTTTCTGGTTTCTCTGTAAGCAGCCAAACTCCTTTCCGATAATACTGATCAAAATTCAGCATCGCTTTAACTTTATCAATAGATTAAGATCCAGTGAAGGCAATGGAAGTACTGTATTTGCAGTCATATAGCCAGGAATTTGGTCCTAGATTTGGAAAATGGTTCAGGCTGAGTATTTCTGGCCCCCAGCAGCCTTTTACAGAGCTGATGAAGCATGCATAAAACCTAACAACATTCCAACCGTTGCTGAGTTCTCTACCTTCTGTTCTTGATCATAAAGCGGGTTATGATTTACTGTTGCCTTCAGGCAGAGTGTTTGTTGTAGTTAAACCCCTTGATACTCCATCAGTAACTGACTTCATCGAGGAGTAGCAGCCCAGGAAGCTTTTAAAAGGGTTAAAGCTTCCTTGATTGACTTGTGGCTGTGAGTCCCAGGTTCACAATGCATTTTATTCTAGCAAAGTTGATTCATAAGATATTGAAAAATCTGTTTTCATATTATGGACACCACCTTCCCTTTCTATTCAACATTAGCTTCAACCCAGTTTTGCAAAAATCTTTAAGTCAAAACTGGTTTGAATTCAAGCCAATGGTAGAGACTTGCCGTAATTTGTATTGTTGCAGCTCTTGTAAACAGGAACAGCTGTCTAATAAAAGTCACACACAAAGAAAAAGATGGTGCCTCCCCAGGATGTAACAATCTAATTGTAGAAAAATGAAAACAAACAACTGGGAGAATATCAGGTCATAGTAAGCTGAATCCAGCATCAGCATAGGAACTGCTGCAAGAAACCTTGTTACCTCAAGTTGATCTTCTCAGACCACAGGTCACTCATTTCTAGGAGGTTATCTTGAAGGTTACCCAGGATGGGTTTACAGAGTTTTCTGAGGGAGTGGTTGAAGGACAGGGAAGGTAGTGTAAACCTAAATAAAAACAAATTTATTTTCTTTGCTATGCATGTATGCACATGTAGCCTACTATTGACACTAAGGACAAGTACACAAAGTAGCAGACATCAGGATGGTGAAAAAAACAGATTTTAATTTTATTGGATGATCTTTTAATGTGATCTCCAGAGAGGGAGATAAAGCTTGTGATATTACAGTGTAAACATGTGCTGATACCAGAAAAGCAGCTAGTATGTACAACCATGGAGACAGAAATCTTTTTTTTTTTTTTTTTTTTTTACCGGTCTTTACACACTGCGATCTCAAGGCTCAAAGACAGGCATTAAAAAAAAGTAAATAACTTCTTAAGCATTTGCAGTTGCCGTAAGACCCAGACTGTCAGTCAACAAACCATTTTATCAAGAGTCTCTACATTCTTTGAAGACGTATATAGAGCCTGCAGCATCTGCCATCAGGAATCTTCACGGCAAGACTCCCCCTTCCCACCAGTGCCCCATGTCTATGCACGCATGCAACTGCACACGGTAATGGGAAAATCTCAACATTCTCGCTGACAACTCCTCTCAATAAAATAACTTGAAAAGGCTTGGAAAGGGCTTAACAGGCACTTCAGTCTGCAAGTCTGCTACCCCTCTCTGTGGTTTATGATCTCCAATACATCAATAGTGGGAAAGCATTCCAGTGATGTATTACTAATACATCATTAGAGTATTGCCACCTTACTGATGAACTACATGAGCACACTGCTGAAGTGCTGTCTCTCTGAAGACGTATTATATAAAAACAATTTCCTTTGATTTTTTTTTTTTTTTAAGGACTTAAGGTGCACATTCACAAGCTTATTTCTCAGTTCTGATCCCTGTCTAGTATTTTACTCTGCACTACTCAATATATGAAACAATGAAATCACTACAAAGCATTATTTCACAACTCACAGAAATGACTGAGCAGGTCAAAGGCTCTGAAATCACCCCCACCCTCCAAAAAATAACCAATGAGCAATAAAAAGCAGAATTACAACATGTTAAAACAATTAGAATCCCAGAACCATCTTGGTTGGAAAAGCCCTTGGAGCTCCTCCAGCCCAACCATGACCCTCCCCCTGACTGTTCCCAACTCCCCCAGATCCCTCAGCGCTGGCTCAGCCCGACTTCAACCCCTCCAGGGATCCCGGGGACTCCCCCCTGCCCTGGGCAGCCCATTCCAACGCCCAACAGCCCCTTCTGCCCGGAAATCCTTCCTAATATCCAATCTAATTACCAGCAGGGTACAAGATAAAGGTTGCCTGAAAACAAACTAAATCTTGGACAGTATTAATTTAGCATGGATAAATTGTTCCCAACTGGCTCATCCAACAAAATCTTTAAACCATACTGCAGATTCCCCCTTTTTTACTGCCTGTTTCACAGTGAGAAGAAGAGTGGTGGTTATTCATGAGCAATGCTGGTTTTGAACAATATCTCAATTGCCAGACTCTCATACACTTCCTATATTGCTCACCTTATACCTTTGCATCATTTGGTGAAGAAGTTGGCACCATTATTCACACTCACTTAAGGAAAAATCAAGGCACAGAAGGCCAGATGATTTATTGAGGTCTTTTGATAGCTGAGAGTAGGAATATTGTCTCCTCAAGTCTCTTACCCACAGCTATCAAGACCATCCCTCAGATCTTAAGTGCTATTTAATACCACAGAAGGTATTTATTTTGACACCTACACTATTTTCCACGTATCTCAAAAATCTCCTCAAGACTTTGTGGCTCTGCTGTCACTTCTTTGAAGCACAGCCCTCTGCCAACACAGTTAGAGCAGACTCTTTGCACTGGCACAAGCAGTTACTACCTAAGATTCAGCTCTAACTTGGTTTGATTTATATGGGGTTTGCATTGGCTTTTTTGTTTGTTTGTAATAAACTCTCCAGTGTCCCTTACAAGCAGAATTTGTCCTCTTCAGAGTAGCTGGGATAACTCTGCCTTCACACTACCACCTCTTCTTCCTTGCTTTACATTACCCACCTTTCCCTTGAAATCCCAAGTGGTATTTTGCTGAGCGATTATATATGTAGAGTGTACAGAAAAGTGGGTGCTCTCCAAAAACCTTTCTGCTAGAATCCTTTCTTGAGCAACTCTGCACCCTGGCTTGCACGAAGACGGAATCAGTAATGAAGTTATTTTGCCATCAGAAAAATATAGCAATTGCTACTCTATCTCCTTGATTTGACATATGTCCTTTGACATGGGTCCCTTTCAAGGCAATATCTCTCCCTGTGCTGGCCTAAAGGAGATTAGTTCCAAATGCTATGCTTTCCTTTTTCTTAAAAGCTAATTGTCCATCTGTTTTCCAAACAGATTAAGAAGCTACTTCAGCTAGCATAAATCTTGTGTCCAACTAAAGACACCAAGTTTTAAAGGATGAAGAGCAAGATATGAGAACAAGGCAAAGTCTAAAGCCAACAGCAGGGTAAGGAATCAATAGTCAAACTTGCTTCAACCTAAAAATTCTATCAGCTCTGACCCTTTGGCCTAAAGGAAGAGTAGGTAAGATGGGGTTTATATTCTTAACATCAGTGTTCAGCGAGATCTGTTAAACTAACCCATTTGGGATGCTTGGAGACAAGATGAAGCAAATACTGAACTAGTAGAAGTGAGCATGAAAAACATCAGTCCCTAATACCTGAGACTGAGGGGTCAAAAGATCTGCATAAAAAAGCTTGTTCATCACCTGAACAACCCAGAAAAGAAAATGACAATCAAACGTAAGTCGGTTCAAATCCACTTAATCATAGTTCAGTACCATCATTTGGTCCCAACTCAGTAAAGCATTTAGTTAAGCAGTCGAGTAACTTACCTCCTATTTACAAGCTCACTTTCATGCACTTCCGTGGTATTTTGACTCTCGACTAATTCAGATGAATGCTTCATTTCAGTAAATAATAAAATCACTCTCAAACTACACAAAAGAAGCAACTCCGAGAGCCTAGTGAGAAACAGAGGGGAAAAAAAACCTTGAGAGTATCTTCAAACCTGCTAAAAGCAGCATTAAACCAGAAAAAGCTCTGCTGCAAAGAGAAGCGGCAAAGCACTTAGAAATGCTATATTTATTCTGAGCAGAATACAAACTCTTTTCTTCCTTGCCAAGTCTCCTGCTTACATCAGACATTGAATTTTCCAAATATAGTCTAGTAATTACTGATGGGTTGGGGTTTTTTATATACCCGAGATAAAAGACTGTCAGGGACTGTTTGAGAGCTCTTCCAAAAAAAGGCAAGAATTTCCCTTTTACCAGAACTCCTATCTCTAGCGTACACCTCTTGGATAGTCTGGCAAAAATGAATGGATGCCCACATGCAGCAGCACATGTTAGAAAATCCTCCTAGAAAAATCTTGATACGTTAGATGTATTCCCCCAGACTTTTATTTGTGATCCTTTTCAGACACTAAATAAATCGTATTATATTCCGCGAAGGATTTAACAGCATTCAGTTTTCTCAAAATCATGAAAGCTCTAAGTGCATTTTATTGGATCTCAGCCTGACCTTTAATTCTGGAGACTGATAAAAAAGACAACAGGATTGGAATATGCAGCATGTGGGTTGGCACTGCAACACGTTGTATATTTGTGTGTCTCTACATGCCAGGAAAGAGGAGAAAGGAGGGAAAAGATAGGACAATGACTGTTGTTTTCAAGTTTCAGCCTGCAGTGTTGTCAAGCACCTCACTAACCAGATTTTTTTTAAGCAAGGTGCTCAACTAAAGAAATCCTGAATTTATCACTATGGGTTCACATGCTGCGTGCAGGAATTCAATGGCAACTGAACAAGCGTAAAAAGGTACAGGTCTTCTACAATAATCCTGATCTTACAAGGAATCACATGTACAAACACATGATGCTGAGGTATATTTTGTTAAGAAAAATCATATTAGAAAACAGTAAGATAATCACGGCTTCTGAATGCTGTCATGTATTAGCTGCAGCAGGTCTTGTCTGGGAGGTTATACTGAACATTTAATACTTGTTTACTCAGCCTAAGTAAATTAGAGTTTTAGATACATCTATTATACTTCAATAAATGCCATGTTTAATAATTAGTTAGTGTTTATTTAGCACACAGTACAATAACTGTCTAATTAAATATAGATTTTCAAATGTCATTTTAAAGCAGTACTGGCACCGAAATGACTGCCAAACCCTTTTTTTGTCCAGTGTTGATTTCGATATCAATTTCTCTCAACTTTTCAACACTCAGTAAAATTGCTTTTTTTCTACATCTTAATGTCATAGTCAAGTCCTGGAGTTTTGCTGCCTGCACTCTCTTCCTTCCCACAGATAAACCAACGTCAGGTATTTGATTAACTTGATCTCTCATCTCTCCAAGTCCGAGACTTCAAGGTTTTATGCAGTTCTGCATAGGTTTCAACATACCATCATAGCATCAGTGAAAGCCAGGAGGAGGTCAAGAGGGCAAAAATTAAAACAGGCATCAATTATCATAAGCACATACTGAGATCATAGTCCCACAACAAATGCCAGTTCTGTGCACTACTGAAATCACTCACCAGTATAAATTTGATCTGAATACGTCATATTATCCAGACAGTATGGCGAGAATTTAGGCAAAAACTTGATGTTACATTGATGAGACTTGATCTGCCATAAAGCCTACTGATAACATCTTAAGCCATTGTGGGGTTTCATTTGTTTGTTCTAATTTAAACAAATTTGGACAGAGCGATTGTTCAGAGTGGACCAGCGCTCTCTCTCAGAAGACCACAGAATTTTGCTCCGTTAATATGAACTAAAGCCAGATTTATCATAATGGCTGAGAGTATCTGTTAAATTTCTTCCAACTCAGCAAAGGTACTACCATTTGCTGAGCTGAGCTCTGAAGTAAGCTAAACTTTGCTCTTCTGCAGCACCTTCTACCCAGAGATATGGAAGCAACATTACTGGCATTATTAATCCTCTAGAAAGGGACAAAACATTCATCCCCATTTAGCAGCTGGATGAGCTTACACAGCAAGTCAGCACTACACACACAGCAGTGCTGCTCTTCGGTGTGTGTACCTGCTGCTGAACTGTCGACTCCAACATGATTACTGTGAATTTGTATCAGTGGGATTCTAGGAATTCCTGATCACGGCCTTCCAGCAGGTTTTTAAGCAATTAAAATTAATGACATGCAGATACCTACAAAAAATGTAGGGGGAAAAAAAAAAAAAAAAAAAAAAAAAAAAAAGTAGAGCTCCCGTCTGATCAATGTAAACCCCTGACCTCTCACCTTACATCACAGGCATACTCTTCCTTCCTACACCCCCAAAAATACCTGCCTAAGTTTCCTCTTTGGTAAAATACTGTTCATACTGACATACGCTACACAAGGACTGGCTTTTGACAGTTCTATAACAACTTGCATATGCTATAATTTTCTTTTCTTTTTAATTTCATCACCATCGTTCCCTCCTCTGCTCCCTGGAGAGCTAAAGCACATAGAAACCACCCAAAGCAAAGTTTCACCTATCCTATTCCGGAGTCAAAAGGCAGAGTCACACTGGGCTCATCTGAACTGTAGGTGTTTCCAAGTTGTGACAGACTCATGCTGTGCTGTGACCAAGGCTGAGACAAAGCTAGCTTAGCTCACATCTCTTCCTGCATTAATGTTTTCAGGTCCCCACTAATGCCGCCCGCATGTCAGTGCACTGTAACGAAGGACTTAGCAAAGAACACACCAACGCGTTTCACTGGACAGAGGGATCCTTAGGAACCCTTCTGTCTGGATCTCGGTGCTTTTTTTGTCAGTGTTTTCAGAGTCGCAGGTAATGTTGACTTACTGATACGCACGATGAAAGAAACTTTAATGAAAAGCCTTTGATCTGTATTTCTTATCCATCTCTAATGACTAACATCTGAACTACTCATCTATATTCCAATTGGTGTAGTTTTGTCAATTCGTGTTGTGCAGGTGTCAGCTGAAACAATACAAATCTGGGGTAGTACAGAAGGGAACATTCCCCTATTTGATTTTTCCTTTGCTCTGAACACGGGGTTGAAGCTTTTTTGTCTGTTTTAAACAAACAAACCACTGCTTTGTTCATGATCTGAAGGCTACAGCATTCAAAGTCCAATCCTAGGCCCTAAATAACAAGCGGCTTCAGTAAGATCACTCATCTTAGCAAAGATTGCAGGACTGAACCTCTATTTTTATTTTTTTTTCCTCTAAACACTGCAAGTATCCATCTCACACTACCTATATCTTACCCAGTGAGATTAGAGATAACTTGTCAAACAGGAAAGAGAAAACAGACTTACATTAAGCATGAATAACTGTACTTGACATTTTCCAGCAAATGCTATTATTCAGAATAAAAGTACCTATTCTAAAGTGGAATTAGATGATTAAAATAAGGCAGTGTCTTTGCTGAATAAAAGCTCTGACATGTAAGTTCTGCGAGAGCTGTCATAAGTGAAGTCCCAACAGATGCAAGCCTCTATTCCACCGTGAAACAATGCACAGATGCTGAAAATAAGATATTTTGATGAAGAACGAAACTAGGCTCTTACTTACACTTGCAGTCATTGAGAAACACATGCAGGGCTGACTGATTAGAAGCCTGGAGCTGACATATTAGCCCAAATTACCTGGACTAATTAGACTCAATTTAATCCGATCTGCTAGTAAACAGGAGACAGGACAAAGCTGAATCTAAAAGGCAATCCCCAAGAAAGCCCTGTGCAACACGCTTGTGAAATAATGACACTCTGCTACTGCAACATCGGTAGCACTTCAGTAACTGCACTAAACCTTGCCATAGTTTTGGCATGCCAGAAACACTTTCAGGGATATTATTTCATATATAAATTACGTAATAGCACAAGCTCCCAGCCATCACGGACTGAACACCTCTGATGCTCCCCTCAGCTCCTCTCAACACACCAGAAAGTGCTCTGTCCTCTTCAGAAGAATTAAGCTGTGCATTTCTGTACATTAAGTTTTGACCACTATAATAACTTACTAGAGGATGATCCTTGGATAACCACTCATTTATTCTAAATATTTCCTCAAAAACAAGGTATAGAAACATGATTTTGAGACAGGTTTAGACATCTTCATACACTGAGGGCTGTTATTCTCCTTTAATCTACGCGAATTACTCTTAACAGTGTTAAGGGTCAAACACAAATTTGCAAACGCCTTTTGAGAAGACACCCCAGTAAACCTGTTTCTTTATAAACCTAAATGCATCTAAATGCTAAAATGAGAGACATCTGAAGAGTCTGATAATGAAAAGTCTTGCCTTAGAGTATGAAATGCAATGTTTAAACAACGTTTAGTATCTTCATGTGTCAAAAAGCAAGTAGTAGCTCTGCATATCAAATAAAAGCAAAATGTTGTTGAATATGCTGAGTCAAGCCAATTTGTAACATACATTTGGGTTGTACTTTTCAGCCTTCAAGAACACTTTTTTCCTCCACTTTTGACTTTGATACAGATGGACGCATTGGCTCATTGTTTGGGGCATGTTTCTTGTGGACAATCTCATATGGTGGAGGTGGAATGAGATGGTTTAACTTCTGGCCTGAAAACAGCAGCTTCTAAAAGAATATTTTGTACAATTTCTTTGAACAACTGCTTATCGCTGATTCGCTTTCTCCTAAATGCAGACAGGCACAATTTATATGAGGTTTGTTCTGTGAGAGAAAGAAGAAATTCCCTCGGAAAAACAACATTTGAAAAGAACTGGAGTTACTAACATGGGTTGATGCCATTTGCCAACACTGGTTCGTTCACCAAGAACAAAACTGGGGTTTAAGCAACAAATGGCATGGCAGACCTATATTGGAATGCACACGTTTAGGAAAAAATTCAGTGTCTTTCCTCTATAGGACTGCAGAGAACGTGAGAATACTTCAAGTCTGCTAAGTAGACTGTCATTTGGGAGAGTTTAACCCCTACAGGTATCAGTGGAGCGACAGCTCCATTCAGCTCCGAATAACTCAGCAAATTCTTCATGCCCCTTGGGGCAGCTGAGCTCAACTCCAGATAAACAGGGAGGCATGCGTTTGGAGGAAGAAATTATGTCTGAAGGGAAGCAGAAAAGCTAACAGATGTAGTGGAAGCACCCAAACAGTACGTATTCATGCAAGAAATGTGAAATCCGAGGGATAAATTAAGACGCCCAGAGGCAGAACTATGGAAGAAGGGGCACTTGCAAGGCCAAACAATCTCCCCCAGATGTCTCCACCAGCAAACCTCTGAAAGGATGCATAGCAGCTTTGACTTGTGAAAACCCCTGGCTTCACCCACTGGTCCAGAGGCTTTCTGGTGCGATACGCAGCTGTAGAGGAAATCCATGCGCATGGTGGCTAGTCCACAGAGCAGAAAATATTCCTCACACTGCAAATACTCTTTCTTTTACAGGAAGCAGATCTGTCTGCCCTCTGTAAATTGCCTCCACAAACGAAAAGCTTTCTAACACCTCTTAACCACCCACCAGCAGAAGACCATCCACAGTCTGCCAGGCACAAAGAGCAGTCACAGAAGAGTCAGGCCAAGAGCTCTGGCGCTTTTCTTATTGTCCCTTGCTACTGGCCAGCATGCAATTTTATGTTATTACTTTGGAAAATATATCTTGAGTGCGCAGACATTTTCTCTGATACAAATATTTGAGTTGAAGTAGCTAAGAGTTTCAACTGAAATGAAAGATAGTAAACAGAAGAATAGAAGCTGTTGGAAACGGTTTCAAATCTCAGGGCGGTTGAGGATGACAACCCAGAAGCTGTTAGTATATCTAAAAGATGGAAAGATTTTTTAAAGTAAAGACATAAATAAAATGAGTGGGACACTCCAGTGAGATTTCTTTGACTTTCACAGCCAAAGAACATGAAGAGCATGTTTCAGAAATTAATCTTCTATTTTTCCTCTAAGGTTTGCTACACAACCACAGATGAAAAACTACTGAGAAATAGAAAATAAACTGGATTTGATAACTGGGATGCAAGTTTCTAATAACTTGCAGGCAATCCCATCCCAAATATAGTGAACCCTGAAATGCTTTTGGACTCAGGTTCAGATTTGAACTGCACAAAATACTGGATTTCAGTGCTGAAGCTCAGTGGAAATTTAACGTGAATTGAGAAGTGTTAGGAATCAAAAGAGTTCTGGAAATCTAACATGGAAATTGTGTTGAAAGAACCAGAAGATACACACAGAGTAGAATGGGAAGAAACAATAGTCCCAACAGTAACAGCACAGACCTATGGAGCTAAGCAAGCTGCTGTAGTACCAGACCTATGAAGGAAAGCAGCTGGAAGACACTCTGATTTGTTAGCAAAACCCCTGCGACCTGTGAGCAGTAGGAGGTGTATGAGGAACTTTGCATCTGACCTCTTTAAGCCCACAGTATTTGCCACATGTAGCTTACATAGGAAGGGCTGGAATAACCAAATTACTTTTGGAAATCATCACATATAGACATCAGGTCTCCTCCACAGTCTCCTTTACATTCCCCGCAGCAATACAATCCCCATTTCATTTAGAAATAAAGAACAGAGCAAACCGTCCTTTCCTTATTTTTCATTTCCCAGTGTCTTTGCATTTACTGTTTCCAGAGAAGCCAGTATCAGAAGGCAGAAAAAATGCAGATACATTTTTCCCTGCTATTTCTAGCTGACTCAGAAGAAATAACTACAATTCAAATCACAAGAGTCTGTTGGTAGAAGATTTTCACTTTGCAGCCTCAGATTCAGACATCTCAGGTAAGACTGCTAACTGAGCCAACCCGAACGCTAACAGTAGGACAACTCATGATTTATTGTTGTTTCATGTTATCCTGTCACCCACCCACTTCGATTACTGTCTGTCTACAAACATGCACTTCTGTTGTGAAAATTATTTTAGCACTGTGACCCTGCTTTGTAGAAGAGTAGCTAGAAGTGAGACAAGGCAGATGTAGGGACATGAGCTTCTACTGGCTGATAATTTGGCCCTACAAGCCTAAGAAATTTAAACTTTATGTGGTAAATACACGAGAGTCCACTCCAGCAGAAACAGGAACCAAATCTGATAGAAATTTTTTACATTTCTCCAACAGCTGTAATTCTAATAAAAGTAATTACATAAATTTAAGGCAACTAAATAATTCAATAAGGAGGAAAAGCAGACATGGTGGAAGAATTCCAACAAATATGCTCTTACAGCACAAGGTTTTGAACAGATGAACCTGCTTTCTAAAAACACAAGTTACTAAGGGAGACTTAACTAACAGGAGACTAACAGTTGCACCAGTATACACATTCCAGCGTCTCCCAGGACCTTCTGGTGTGTTTTGAGGTCAGGGCTCAGAAAGTAAACTCTGGAGATTAAAATATCAGCAGCTCTATGTGACCTAGTAACTGAATCATTAGATACGGTGCTCCAAATGCACAAAACATCAAGATTTGTGTATTCCTTCACTTTGTTCCCAATTTCAACACACAGTCCTTATCTGGAAAACACTATAACACAATGACAAGGGCAGGATTTAAACCTGTTTTCTAAATATCCTAAGGCAGAAGTTATTAAAGTTTGAATATTGCTAATAATATATATGCTATATTTATTCTTTCAGGTATAAGTATTTTAACACTAACCACAGAGAGCGGGAACCTGTGTTGGGATTAGGATTTTGTTTTAAACAACAAAAGCCAGCACGGAAAATTGCTAACGCAATGATCTTCACAGCACTCTCCAACCAGATGTAGGCTTTGGTAAGCTATTTCCTTCTGCAAACAATCTGGTCGATGGATTTTGTCTGGACAAGTAACTGAACGTGCTCGGGAGGGTACGGTGCTCCCACTACAGGAACCTGCATTCACTGATTTCTGTTAGTATAGTACCGAATGCTGAAAAATCTTTAAATGAGAACATTCACAATTAGGAAGATCTTAGCCAGTAAATATCAGCCTGCTTAAACAACTTGCTACATTTTTCTCTGGAAGAGCCCAGTAGTTCAAACAATCAATGCCAATATCATTATGATCAAATGGCATCATAATGATACAGAAGCACAAGCCCACCTGTTATTGATAGCAGGGCTGGAACCTCATTTACCAGCTTTAATGACTCTACATCACTGTGCTGCCTGTCCAAAATGTAAAGAATACTAAAATTGCAGCTACAGGAAATTCCTGGAAATCCTTTGCCTGTGCACTGAAAGCCCCCATTAGGCTGGAAACAGCCTTATTTTGCCTGACAAGCCTTAGGGTGCTATACAATATGGCAAATACCAATTTGAGTAAGTCTAGAGAAACTGGTAACATCTGCAGACTGTAGTTTGTTTTCTTTCAGCTGTCTACAGTACAGAGGAAACACAGCCTTGGGAAAACATCAGAGGTTAAAGCAACTGAGGTGAGACAGAAGGGCTTTTCCAACAAAACAGATCGTTCACTTTTCTCAGATAAACTAAGATTACCTCTAACTATTCATAAGTTACGAAAACAGTGTACCCCTCCAAGATGGTGTCCTGCCCACATCAAGCTTATCTTCATACAAAAGGTTTGCCTCTGCAAATACACCGAGATTGTCTTGGAAACTCAGACAGACACAAAGTTGAACTCTAGGTCTTTGCTGGAAAGTCAGTAACCTGCTTGGGAGCGTTAAAGGCAGGATCTTAATCTTTAAATATAAGACATCCGTCTCTCAAAGTTACAGACCATTGAATTCAAAAGTTCTGTAATGAAACGTACATTACTTCTGTAGTGAACTAAACGATGGGTTCTGTTCTCACATTGCATTGCATGGCCAAGACTGTAAGTAAAGTTCTCTAAAATCTATTATTGTGGCTGTCTGGTTTCTCTGGGGCAGATTCCTGGAATTATCTTGGTTTCCAGCTCTTGCAGGTCACCAATCCACTGATAACTATTTGTGTCACTACTTATACAATGCGAGAGAGCTGCTAAAGACTCAAAAGAGCATCAACCCACAGACTTGAATTCCAGCATTACTTACTACTTCCAGATGAAAGGAGCAGTTGTGCTAAAAGAATAAAGATCATGAGTTTTAATGAAGAATTCCCACTGCAACATCACTTCTTAGGACAGTCAATCCTCAATCAGCAGTACTTTGCAACTTCACTGGCACTTCTATTTTATTAACTTCTTTTAGTGTCCCATAACCAAGTTCAAAAAACGTGTGCACTGCAGTATGGAGCAGCACCAGATAGCAAAGGGTTTAATACATGGGTAGTTGCAATGGCTTCTCATTATTATAAAATTAAAATTAAAAATAAAAATAAAAATTAAAAATAAAAATAAATAAAAATAAAAATAAAAATAAAAATAAAAATAAAAATAAAAATAAAAATAAAAATAAAAATAAAAATAAAAATAAAAATAAACAAACAAACAAAAAA
>NW_020799118.1:420233-486627 GCF_003259725.1 Athene cunicularia | reverse complement strand
GGGGGGGGGGGGGGGGGAAGAGAGATAAAATAACGCCCATCCAAAAGCACAGATGCAGAATAGAAATAAAACTTCACAATGCAATAGGCTAAAATTTCACCTGCCTTCTCATATACCATAGTTACCCTTGAGAAGTTTTCAGTTGTCTGCTCAATAACGAACTATTGCTAGGGCAGCATTTATCATCGTTTTCTTCTTGGCATTCCTTATGTTGAAAATAAAAAAAAAAAAAAAGAACTTACTAATAGTATCTAGATTTTTAAAAATGGAAACGTTAAAGATGATCTGCTGCATCTGGTGACAAAGCCTTTTGCAATGCTTTCTGGTTTTATCCCTGAAGAGATCAGCAAACAAGTTCAGAAGAAATAAGAACAATAGCTTCCTTTTATTTCCCTAACTTTCAGGGTCAGGAAACTGAATTATTATTATTTTTTCCTTCATTTTACAGATTCTTGTATCTCAAACACCTAACAAAAATCAAACATCCAGGTTGTGATTCAAAGACAACATACATTTTTTTCAGAAGTTTGCCTATGTTAACATTTTCCCCAAAACTAAATACTTAGAGGCCTCAACTTTAAAAATCAAGACAGAAAAAACCTGCAAGCAACACTGACAAAAAACCTTTAAACAACTAACCATTCACAGGCTCCACCTCCTATGAAACACCACTCACATCAACGATTATTCCAAATGTGTTCTTTGACTTCTCATTTTCCAGTATTTTTTAATTTTATTCACAGAGCATATTAATACCTGCCTTTCTCCTTTACACAGTACTCATCTTTAGCATTAAGTGCAAGAACTTTTAGCAGTTATATATTTCTTCAAGATACAGCTATGCGGTAGATCCGTTCTACAAGCCTGCATAGCATTGGGCAATATATTCAGCATTTCTTTTTCAGATTATCTCCAATTATATTCTATACTGTTCGATCCATAGTTGTCTTCAAGAAAGATAGCTTGCACTCACATCTGAGAAATAAATGAACACTACAGATTTGACGAAACAGACTGGTACCTATAAAAAGGAGCTAAAGATATGTCACTTTAAAGAAATATTGTAAATTATTTTCTGAGAAGGTTTAACTGGTTTGATCAAAGAAAGCGATCTAGTGCACAGAAGAAAAAAAAAAAAATCATTCTTTTTCTCCCCACTTCAAGTTTCACAACACGGCATTAGCTATCACCTCCGTAACTAAGAATATGCAACAGATTTATGGTTACTGAAGTTGCACAAAACTTCCTGTTTTAAGTCTGTAAATAAATGCACTCCTACATCTGAGGGTCAAACCTTACAAAAAACATTTTTAGAAATGACTGAATTGTGGAGGTGCAACCTCATGGTTGGTCCAGAGAATGAGGATCACAGTTTTCATTAAGTGTGGTGGTCTACTGACAATGACAAAGTTTTTATACTTTGTCTTACACAAGTATTTGTCCTGCACTCAATTCAGAGGGTTTGCAATGTATAACCCAGCCCGGAGTTACACCTTGTGCTCAGCCATGAGTACTCAGCTCCATGTTTTCTCTGCTTCCCTTATTTTATTTTGCTTTCCTGTCTAAATCCCATCCACTTAGAAAAAATTCTTAACTATTTACAACTTTTTTTTTTTTTTTGGTATAGTCATTCCATTATTGTGTAGATAAATTAGAAATTAGTCCAATGATTTAGACAAAAAAACTCTACAGGAGTTCTTACCTGCATGTACTACAGTGAATATCTTTGATCAAGGTTTATAAGCAAAGACCTTTTCCCAGGGATGCATGCCAGCTTCTTAAAGAAAAATCGATACATTCTGGGAAGGAGCATCTGGAGGATTAGCTTTTTATTTAACAAAGCATCCCTCACTCAGGGACTTAGGTTTGTTTGAAGCTTGCAGATCTTAAATCATACTTCAGGATTTAAGAGTGAGCTTAACTCTTTCCCTAAATACAAGTCCTAGGAAAGCGTTTTTGTATTTGTAACCCAGAAAAACATCGTCACTGAAGTTGATGCCCTTCAGATTTCCTGTTTTGTTACATCCAGATCCAGCTGAATTATTTAGTCTTTCCATACAACACTGAATTATTTCACAGTAAAAAAGGTTCATAGAATTAAAATATTTACCTGCACTAACGGAATTAATGTAATTTGTTAACAGAAGGTTGGTTGTTAATATTGAAATAGCCAGTGCTTCCTTTCCAGGGCTCTGAATGCCTCCTGTGCATTATTAGACTTTCCAAAGGCATCTGCAGAAGGACTGTCTGTCTCTTTTCTTTCCAGAAGGGCACCAACTTGATATAGTGCTGAGGAAGTATAAAAAGGAACAAAATTATGTAACATCTATTGAAACCTTAGTGTTTAAATTTCCTTCCACCGAGGCTGTCAAAAAAAGCAATTTTTATTGAGCTATGGAATCCAATAAAACTCTAACACTGCAAAGGCTGTGGGACTGCCTTAAGTAATAATGTATGTATGAGTAGGAAGTCAGTTTTTACGCCATATAGGCCAAGTTGGGGGGTTTTTGGTTTAATCTAGACTTCAACTTACCTTTTTTTTCAGGTAAGAAATTCTGAGAAAGATTGTTACCTGATTAGAAATCAAAACCTTGTCTTACTGTCAACAGCAATAAGGCACTCAAATACATCTGAAGATCTGGACCAAACTGACTTGTGCATACAAAATGGAATACATTCCACCGAGACTGAAAACCTTCCGTATCAAGATCCTTTTTGAAAAGATGGATGAAGTTTATGAATCATTCAGATTGTATATATTTCATCTATAAGCGAAACACAAACTTCATTATTGACAACTGTTGACTTAAAACCCAACTATTTTATCTCCTCTCACCAAATACAAAATAACTACATACTAGTTTTGAACGCTCCTTTCAGAGAGGGTCTAATTTATGGAGGTGACCAAATGGCTTCCAATGACTTGTGTCATACTGTATCTGATGAAACAGAGCAACTCACCCATGCTCTGTGGCACCAAGGTTGTAGTAATTGGGCTTTTTCCTGCTGACTCATAAAATACTTTTGCTGCAAATATTATGTAATCAAATTCTACAGTAATGAGTCCACCCCTAAAAAGAGTCTTGATTTCAGCTGCGACGTGCAGCAAACAGCACAGGAAAAAGGTTTTGGTAGGAATTCATCAAAAAGACAAAAAAAAAGTTCATCCTATTTTCTCACCATCAACGTTTGCTAAAAGAAAAAAAAAAAAAAGAAAAAAAAAGAAAAAAAATGCTATTGACAGCTTTTTGAGTAATTCCCAATTAAAATTTTTCTGATATCTTCTCCACTATGACACCATACCAACTAAGTACCTGGGGAGCATGAAAGTCTTCCTTTGAACTGTTACTAAAGTTCAGAAAAGTTCATCTCAGGGAAAAAAACTCCCCTTAAGGAAGACACAGCCGATAAACACCATCCCTACTCTCTTGTACCGTCCTTGACCATGACCTATTAACTGGGCTCTCGTGGCTACAACCAACTTCTGCAGTTCCCCTCTACAGACATTTCTGGTTTGTCTCACTCGAGTGCCTCTCCACTGCAGTATTTCAGAAATTTTGTCCATAAGGTCACCCAAACTCTATGCTGACTCCAAATTGCTTTTTCCTCCAAAATGTACAACAAAGCCCAAGGTTAAGGAATAAAAGCAAAGAGGCTAAGGAGTGACTATCAAATGTTCATAGCCTTGGCACACGCGTTTCCCTGCTCCAGATTTGGAAGTGAGGTACTTTAATTTCTCTTCTTTTACAAAAAACTACATGAGTACAGCTCACACTCTTGAAGTGTCTGTGGAAAGTAGGATGACTCCTGTCTCAAAATCTAGCATGGGTAAACGAGCCTTAGGGGCAGCAGCAAGTAGAAATCTATAGAAAGGAACAAAAATCAGTGCTGACCTCCATAACAGCAAAGGGGAGATGAGGAGCAGAGTGTCTGTAGCCTCCCAGCCGCTGAACTAAAAACAGAAAAACACATTTCCAAGCTTTACATTTGAGAGGTATGTACAAAGCCCCACTCTCATACACCCTTTTCTCAGTACAATGAGTATTTGCCTCAGCTTTTGCAAGCAACAGTTTATAAAAATATTGTGCCATACTGGATCACATATCCATGCAGATACTGCCTTTGCTCTCATCATCCTCATCCATGGATCTCGAACAGAGAATTCCTTCATCGACAGCTCTGGCCCTTCAGTGAAAGGGCACAACGTAAAATCTCCAGTAGTCACTCATGACATTTAGCCATCATTTTAATGCTGCTTCTAGTTTGGTTTTGTTTTTTTCCTGAGGCCTGAGTTTCTTCAGCTTTCAGAGAAATGATCCACCAAGGACAGTACTGGCTACCTGGGACAAGGTAAGGTAAGTCACAGGACAGTCACACCCATCCCTTGATTCCATTCTACCTGAATTTTTCCAGTACCATGCAGACCAAAAAGCAATTTCAGATATTTTGCTGGTTTTAGCTGGGATAGAGTTAATTTTCTTCCTGGGAGTGGAAATAGTGTTGTACTTTAGATTTAGTATAAAAAAAATCACTGATTTTTTGTTGTTCCCAAGCAGTGTTTATACTAAGTCAAGGACTTCTCAGCTTCTCATGCCCTGCAGTGAGAAGGCTGGAGGGGCACAAGGAGTTGGGAGGGGACACAGCCAGGACATCTGACCCAATCTGGCCAAAGAAATATTCCATACCATATGACATCATGCCCAGTATATAAACTCGGGGGAAAGCTGGCCAGGGGCTGCTGCTTGAGAACTGACTGGGTAGGCAAGTGGTGATCAACTGCATCACGCATCACTTGGTTTGTGTATTCTAATTCTTTTATTATCATTTCTATTATTACTATTATTAGTTCTTTCTTCCTCTTCTGTCCTATTAAACTGTCTCTATCTCAACCCATGAGCTTTACTTTTTTTCCGATCCTCTCCCCCATCCCACTGTGGGGGCTGCATGGTACGTGGTTGCCAGCTGGGGCTAAGCCATGACAATACTGTAATTCAGGAGGGAATAATGAGAAGCAGCATGTACCACCAGGAAAATTAAAAGGATTAAAAGGGACATTGACTCTGATCTTAGCAAGGCCAGTCTTATGACAAGAGTTTTGACTTCTCGATGAATATGCAGGTGTGATGCTTTCTGAGCCTTTAGCTTGATGATTACCCAATACATCTTAATAAAACAAGAGTGCCAGAGGCAAAAACTACCTCTCTCTTCACTGAGCTAATTGGAAGGTGATAAACTCAAGCTATTATCAAAATGTTTGAGCTTGTGCTAATTACCTTGCTCCAAACTAAGCAATTTGTAACAGGAGAGCCAAAGAAGTGCTGCTTAAGAACAAGGTCTTGGGCTGAAAACGGTATTTCCAGACTAAACAAGAGACTCCGGTGCCTCTTCCTTGTCCAGGATAGGGGAGAGCCAGATTCAGGCCTTTTTCCAGCCTGCCAAAAGTTCAGTTATTTATATGAAGTGTGACTTCAGCACAAAGAAGAAGTGACTTGCAATAGCTAACTTGTGGCATTGCTTGGCATAAAGATATGTTCGGGTACCTACTAGGAATTAAATGAAGCACACACCAAACTTGGACTTTCTACTCTTCAAATGGAAGTTCAAGCTAAGCACTCCTATCTCTGTCTAGCTTTTATTTAGGAGGAATAAATTCCACTATATTTCAAAAACAAATCTGGTAATAGCATTTATTAACAACTGCATTCTAGTCAGCCCAAATTTCTAGGAACTCTACAGCCTTAATTCAGAAGACTCGGGGTATCTGGGATGGAAGCAGACACTGATTACTGTCACATGCTGGAAGATTTTGTTGGATAATTTAAGGATTCTTCAGTAAATTTTCAGTAAGAGAGTGGGACAAGTTCCATCACACAGCAGCCTCATGCCTACAATGTCAGCAGCATCACCTAAGCATCACCTCAGTTTAAGTTCAAGTGGATTTCAGGAAAAAAAAATTAAATCTTTTTTCCCCCCCTAGAAGAGAAACCCATTTCCCATCTAACTTTAGTGTCAAATCTGACATTCAGAAATCAGTAGACACTCTAGCATATTTAATCCAAAGTGACTTGGAAGCATGTGCTAGTTCTTTTGATTACCACTCCAAAATTGTTTTAAGATCCAGATTTACACTGACAGATCTTGCCAATCTACTGCCCATGTACTTCAAGAAAAAAAAAAAAAAAAAGCAGCACAATACAGTTAAAGCAATCACAGCAGGAAAAGATAACAGAAAAAAAATATCATGCTTTAAACAGGAAAACAAATTTTAAAGCACACCTTTCCAACACAAGAAATATTAGTTTTCTTTAAAAGGTAATTCAGGCATCAGGATAGATCCAAGTAAAATCCACTCCCTTCTTAGCATACTGGATTCAAAAGCCACCCTTCCACATACATTTGTAACTACAAATGTTATTTCCTCTGGATATACTCATTCTAACAGCGTTACTTGGATTACAGTATTCTGAGGGCAAGACTTGATTTTTTCCCTTCCATATATTTTTAAGATTCATCATTAGAATCACCTAACTTCTCAGAGCAATACAACGTCGTGATCATTATTTTAACTAATTCAAGGATATCGTAAGTATTTGCTTAATGTCAGATCTGTGGCCAAGAGGATAATGCCAATCAAGCAAACAAGAATCAACCAGACTACCTTGCATTTTTCATTCCAGACATTAAGGTTGCTGAAGTTTCAGGCATGAACAGAATAGATTTGTAATTACACCTTTAATTTCCATGAGGCAATGAACCATTTGTGACTTCTTGTAATTAAGTCCCTTTCAAGTCAGCGTATCTTTGGATTCCTTTTACAACAAGTTGCAGGGAGTCATCTCCAAAACATAACAGGGATGCGTTAAAGCACACTCCATGCTGGAAACAAGTGGAGCTCCACGCTGGAAACTGCTTAAAGCAGTAAGTCATGAAACAGTCTTGAAATACAGATCGTTATTCAAGTCTATTCTCTATTCCAATTACCCACTATTAGCCAAGAGAAAAAACATGCTGCATCTTCTTTCCTTTCACCCTATGTCCTTTCCTTTCCCCTTTCTTTGCTGCAAACCATGCAGATTAAACCAGAGATGTTGCTCACTCATACCCTCCTGATCCAAATCATAGCCTTGCCTTTGGCCTACTGATTAGGTGATACTAATTAGGTGAGTAATCGTTTCTGTCTGGTTAAGACTGCTTCAGCAAAACTCTTCAGAATGTTTTGTCTCAAGTCTTCATCTGGACACGGAACTTCCCTTCCCACTCCTTCTCAAGCTCTGAAAATAGCCTACTGATTAGAAAGCTGTGAATTCTGTGATACAAACTGGCAAATGATCCTGACTATCACTTTCCTTCCTCTATACAAGCACATTACCAAGAGCATCATGACTACAGGCAGCTCCTGCTCCTGCCATGCTTTAGAATGAAAGCCTGTTTTCATTCAAGGAAAACACCAACTGACAAAAGTTGAATGTAACTCCAAAAGGTACCCAAGGGCTTCAGTGTTTCTGAAAGAAGTCGGTGGTATCAGTGGGTCATTAGCGCTAAGTTTTGCTCTAAAGATCCGCTCTAAGTGGGCCTTGCTATTTGTTAATGAAGACATAGCCAAAGATAGTAAGTTTTCTCTAAGATCCGCTATTTGTTAATGAAGACATAGCCAAAGATAGTAAGTTTTCTCTAGTTTTGCTCTAAAGATCCGCTATTTGTTAATGAAGACATAGCCAAAGATATCAGTATTAGCGCTAAGTTTTGCTCTAAAGATCCGCTCTAAGTGGGCCTTGCTATTTGTTAATGAAGACATAGCCAAAGATAGTAAGTTTTCTCTAGTTCTGATCACTCTAGGACTCATTGTAGGAGAACGGGAGTTTCCTTCTATAGGCTCAAATGCAGTGCAAGCAAGAATGCCTGATGTAATGAATTAACAAACTTAGTCTGAGACAGCCTTAACAAATATAAGCTGCAAGAATTACACAGAAGATACAGAGCACCTCACTTCCTTACAGAAGATTATTTGGTGAGATCCAGCAGCATCTCCACAGAAAAACTAAGTTCAGAGATGTTTCACGTCATTGAAAGAACACATGGAAACCTTGAATGCTCTTAGTTACAAAACAAGATGAGAAAATGGTTTCCCTCTGTAGTATGCACATTCAATACAACCTAACATTCACTTTTTACTTAGTCAGTAGTGCCTATTCCTGCTTCATTAGTAGTTCAATATTGACTAATTAAGTAGCATTTAGTATGCAGGTGTAGTGTAATAAGATGGTAGTTGCTATTCATTTTGTGCAGGTCAGATAGAAAAGTTCAGTTTCTAGATCACACTAGAGAGCATTACATGAGTAGCAATTACTTTTGGATCACACATCCTCTGGCATAGCACCTCAAACACATTTAATTACTTGGCAGTTGCTTACCAATGAGTTGAAGCAAGATTTAGAATGATGAAAATATATTTTCATACATACGTTAACATTTTCCAGTCCTTATGTACCAGAAACGTAGGATTCGGGTTTTTGCAGCACTTATTGAAACATCTATAACTGTAGTCTTCCATGCCCTAAAAATACTGTTAATTCAGTCTCCAAATTCACCAAATTCAGCATTGGCCATAATTTATAATGCTTCATCACTGAAAAAATACTAGGTATTAAAGATATGTCTAATTTTGCACAGAAAAATGAAACAAGAAGCAACACCTGGAATCTGAAATAAAATAAAAGCAAACAAACCCCAGACATATGTGGTGGTGCAATTCTTACCCCTCCCTGCCCTCCTTGTTGGGCTGCTTGGTGCCAGGTGTGATTCCATCCACATTCCCCCGAGCCATACACCAATCTGTGGAGATAAGGAGTGATAACCCTGACCAGCCTGGCTCCTGCCCCTCCCAGTTGCTTGGAAAAGGTCATAATGGCCATAATATTCATAGAGTGAATATTGTCATTTTAGAACCCGAATAAGTCGCTTTTCTTTCTGAGTTATTTTGTATTGACAAATAGTTGTTAGTTATTAATAAATCTACATTATTTTTCTAAATCATTACCGTGTCAATACTTTCATCCACGACAACATACCACCACATATTTTTGAATAGTCAGGGTGACTCACAAGAAAAGCATCCCAAAAAAGTGAGGGATTCTCTATCCAGGTTTGAGTTTCCTGACACGAAGATAGAGAGCCTTCAGGCTGGAAGAAGTACACTTCCAAAAGTCATCTTCCCAGGCTCAGCGGAGTACTGAGTACCAGACAAAGGCCTACGATATTCAGAAACTAACATTAAGCAATGAGACGGTCCAAGTTTTATACCACACAAAAATTCTAGAATCTTTAAGTCCATGAGGCTGCGTTAAGACCAGGATCTCTTCACATCACTGCAAAGAAGTGGTAATAAGTCCCATACAAATAAATGATTATATTGAGAAGTGCAGAGCCCAGTTCTGAGAAGAGAAAGAACACCTTTAAATTTTTACTCGAACAAGCAATAATGGATGTATGAAAGCAACAGGAATGTCACTACAGACTCCTTTTGATTTTGCACTAGGCCCAAAGTGCCTGTTATCATATGACAGCTGTATTTAACTTATAAAGGGGATTTTTCAGATATTACACTGAATGAATATTAAATAACAAGGACCTATACTGACTTCCCAATTCAATAGCAGAAAAAAAAAAAAAAAAACTCCAAAGAATATTAAACCCAGAGATTTTATTTGCACTGAGTTTTAAAAAGGAAGTATGGTCATGTCACTCAAAATAAAAACAAATCATGCCTCATACCGGAACATTTGCTTAATAACATAGTGAATGTCAGCTAAAGATTTCTGCTGCAAGATTAAACCTGAGAAAATAAACAGTAAATCTCTAAGCATTATTATTCCGTGATAAAACTATACACATTGAAAAACAGAAATTCTAAAAGCAAAGCTGACTCACCATATGGCAACCCGAGTAATACTATACACAGCCTAATTGTGTAGTCATCCATCTTCCAATTAGTAGTGGATGATCTTAACATTCAAAGAAAACAGAGTATTGGTGAGACTAAATTCTGCTTTCAGAATCTGGAAAGACCATTTGAACCGCACGAACCAAATCAGATTTAATCTTTGTTGGGGTTTTGGGTTTTTTTATGGACTACAAGGAAGTTTCAGTACCATTAAATTCGAAGCAGTATTTTGATAAATTACTTCTTTTAAGAACGTTGCAGATGCTTTCCAAAATCAGCTTGTCTGCATTTTGTCTCCCTAGGGAGTTAACTACAGCAAAGGATAGGTTTTTGATTAAAATGCCTATCATTCCCCATGTAGGATAAGCCTGAATTTTCCAGATAATAAAGGCTTGAATGTTAGATCTGATAAGCTTATAAATTTCAGTTTATAAAATTGGGCCATTTACGCTGTCTTGTAGGTTAAAAAAGACTAGATTTCTCAATGATCAAAGTTGTTATTAGTCTGCAGTTATCTCTGAATAATAGGTCAAACTCCCAAGCATCTTCAATTTCGCAGTGTGTGCTGAACAAGGATCTGAGCAAAGCAAAGACCCGAACAGTGTCAAGCATGAAGTAATTGATTTGCAATCTTGTTTTCCAACGGCACAGTTGGCTAACTAGATTCTACAGGCTCTATAAAGTGCAAAATTACACATTTGGCATTTTCATATGACACAGAAACCATTAATACACATATCTGCATACTGTTGGACACCTGAGTAATAAAGAGGCTTCATAGATCAGCAAATATTGAGGTGATATTCCTATGATCATCAAATATATCATCCATTTACCTGATACAGTCAGAGTTTTAACACAACCAAATGCTCTCCTGTTAACTGACTCGGTAACTACAGATTAATTTTAACCTGCTAAACCTGAAGCGGTCACAGTCTTTGACATGAGATACGTCTTTATAGCACTGTGGAAGGACGGTTTATTTTGTTTAATATAACAGAAATCAACCCACTTGGAAGAAACCTGCAGGGACTTTGAAATGAAGACCAAAAGTTGCAGAAGGCAAGTACTTAAAAAACACAGCAAGCAGATTTGTAACCCTGGTTTGAATCCTAGATGCATGTGCATCGCTTTTTAAACAGTGGAGTCCTGGAAATCACCTCAGCAAGAGCCTGCTTAAGTTTACCACCATACAGATTCAAAACCATCTTAATATTATTTTTCCCATATGCTAAGCAGATGTAAACTGTAAAATGATCCAAGATAAGATTTCTTAGAAACACTCTGGCGTGGTTTAGGGCTGTTATATTCCTTCCATTACTATACCCACTACCTCAGGAGGAAAAATTTGATTCTGTTGCAGCGTGCACTAGATTCTCTCTCCTCTTCAGCAAAGCAGCGAGACAGGGACCTGACTTTGAGGATGCGATTACATCCACCCTATTTTAAAGTCTGTTTTCAGTAGCGCTGATTTAAGTGGAATTCACACAGTACTGAAAAGCAGGCACAAACGCTTTCATAGGCCAAATTGAAGCCCCTCTTTGAAGAAGGATGTATCCCATTCTCATTGTGACCTCACAAATATGCCCTCCCTAGTTATGGAGAGCAAAATGAAGCTGCACGACCATGTGGAAGAACAAAAGCAAGAAACAACAACTTAGAAATGGTTTTTTATCTTACTGTAAATAGCACAGAAGCAGAACAATACACAGAAATTAGCACCAACAGGAGTGACTGTAGGAAGTATTTGCAGTTTAAAAAAATATATTAGCATTCAGTATTTCATAAGCACATAAATTCTCAGAATGGGGTAAGGCGTTTTCTGTAAATGAGATGCTGTTCTGAAAGAACAGCCCCTAGAGAACAACTGCATCCCCTCCACCAGGCGTGCTGCAGAAGAGGCCACAGCACACAGCTTTGACATTGACTACAAACTGTGACTAACTTGCTTGACAAAGACGGGCAACCCTGACCTAAGGAGCTGTTTTCCTTGGTTTTATCTATCTTTTTTTTAAAAAAAAAAAATAAAAAATAAAGTAACTGCTTCCAGCTACATTTTATTCCAAAAATTGCTTTTCCAAAGGATTTTGTTTTGATTTGTAGAGCATATTCTTTTTTCCTTTGATAAATGGAAGTGTTGCACTTATGTAGCAGGTTCCTCTCAAAAAAGGTAAAGAGGTTAGCCATTTTGTTCCTTGAAAAAGTGCATTCACTGTGAATTATTTTTAAAAATGCTGATTGCATCTGGTTCACCACTTCGCAGACGGGTGGAGTATTTTTTATGAAGATGAGGCCTCCAGAGAGTGAAGCCATTAATGATAGCACGCAGGTAGAATGCCGTCGACAAGATCAGGCACAAATCAGTAATTTGCTGTTGAATGAGTTATGTCAATGTTGTCTTAGGATAATAGTTCCAAGTATTTAATTGAGCTTTTCAAACTATCTAAATCTTTTATAAAGCCCAAAGGAAAAAGAGAATGAAGAATTTGTGCAAAATCATAATAAGAAGAAAAATTTCTCTTCAAAGAACATTCACAACAGTGACAGTAACATTTTAGCAGTTGTCCTCAATACCTTCTCAAAAAGAGAAATTAAGTCAAATTCCTAGAAAGTGCTCCAATCCATCCTGCCGAAAATGTTCCTCAAGTTCCCGAAATTATTATGGAAGACTACTGAAAGAAACTCAACGACCCACGCCGCCAGCAGCTGAGCATCCTGCATTTTGCTGAAAGAGGAGGTGAGACTACAGTGCTATGAGCTCATCTGCCTGGCAAAGCCAGAACTCAAAAGGTTATTAATGAGGATGATGCAGAAAGTCATTTCTCACAGTAAAGCTTGATCTGGCAATCCATTTCAAACTTCCATTGATTTAAAACGTATTTTCTTTCAAGAAAGTATCAATGCTTCTAAATTTCAAGCTTATAAATCAAGACTCTCATTAACATTTTGGTTTATTCTTGAAATTCTGTACTGCTGAAGTGATGGAATTATTTCAGAAACTCAGCCTTACCAAAAATTCAGTTTTTAATTTACATCCTTGTGTAGCAGCTTACGTTCTTGTTTGCAGTCTTACAGATAAATCTGTCACTAAAATATCAACCAAACCGCTTAAAATGTAGAAGGTAACAGAAAAAACGAATCTAGAATTACTACTTTTAAAATATCATGATTGAAAGCAGGTTCATGAATTTGAAAAAGAGAGCTTTACTTACAATTTAGTACTCAGAGTTGGCGATTCAAGAATAGCTTTATGATTAATCCTACATATTTATTAGAAGATTTAGAGAGTTTTCCATAATATACACACACACACAATTTTTTCATACTAATTGTATAACTTCTTGCATTTCTTAATGTCAAGCTGTTGGCATTTTTTATAATGCTTAAGGTGACATTTGGCAGTTCAGTCCCCACAGATACAACTGTCCTTATTCCTACAGAAACTCTTTTTTTTTCCCCACAAAATGTGCAGCCCAAAGACCATGATAAAAGATAGGAGTAACAGCTTCAGGATTATTTCATTTCTTTATTCTTCAAAGCATGTAGTGCTCGATACTTTCCTTTCCACTGCAGCTTTTCAGCATTTACAGTGGAAAGGTAAAATGGCTATCTAGTATTTATGAAAACAAAGCAAAGTAGAAGAAAGCAAACTGACACTGACAATATAATAAAAGCAAGCTCTAAATTCAGCCTACTTAATCACTCAAGGAGCTGAATACACATGCATCTCGCAGATGAATAAGCCACTGAGGTAAGCAAGTCACTTCTCTCATCTGCAGCTTTTTCTTCCAGCTACCAAAGTCTCAGAGGTGAAAGCCAAAACCCTGGACAACTGTGCTGGCCACTGTAAACCACGTACACCCTGCTGAAGAGAGAGACAAAAGGGCAGGGGGAGTGCTGAAAAGAGGTAAGCAGGAAATAAGACCTAGTCATAGGGGACTCCTAAATACCAAGATTCTAAAAACAACTTCAGAAAGGACAGCCAGGCTGAAACATCGATTCGTCCCCTGATCGAAGGCAACGTGATAATGGCCTCAGCACTTCGTTTGGGTTTCAAAGTTCCTCGTGTTATTTTGGGACATGACCTATCTCTGGACATACACAGTAAGCCATCTTTCACCAGCTCGCACAGATCACTGTGTGCTGCTGTCAAGCCCTCAGGCTGGTACTCCCCAACAGCATCCAGAATCTAGTCTGAACAAAGCAATGAGACTTTCTGAGGTCCCTATATTAAAAAACAAAACAAAACAAAACAAAAAACACCAAAACAAACAAACCAGAAAAACAATAACCAAATTCCAATTCTAGACAACGACTTATTTGACACTAGCTTGATGAGAGGTGGGCCATTTAAAATAGTGTTTTAAGGACCATTCCACTCAGTCTCTGTGGCTTCTCAATTTCATCTTTCCCCCGTGTGTGTAATTCTGCAAAGATCTTTGCATAAAACTTGACTGGTTTTAAGTGTTCATCAACTCCTGCTGCTCTCTCTCCACCCAAGCACATAATACCAACTCCGAGGCTGCAATCAATTACACAGTAACTAATTGCAAATCAGAGCAAAAGATTGTGCCTCCAGGTGAGGAATGAGCAGCAGGAACAGATGAACTCTTCAAGATCCCAATTTCATGCAAATGCCCCGTACAATGATGAAAAAAAAAAAAAAAACACCACAAGAAAATAAACATCACAATTTGTTTAATGAGATGTTTGTGTCAGTTCTGCAGGATCATCAAGGCTCTTTTAATACAAGTGCACTTTTATTCTAGTCTTAGAAGGCTCAAAGTTTAAGTTTGGTGCATACATAAAAAACAGATTCTGTCTCAGGTCTTGAAAAATTGAGGAGAATCCCAACGTCACCTGTTTCACCATGTCCTTCAGTTTAAGTGAAATCACATGTCTAATTGGTGTTATACAGAAAGCTACCATCTCCCTTAGGCCTAAAGTAAAGGAAATTAGGTACTGTGTTTGCAAATCAAACTCTGCTGCTGTCATATTGAAAAAGTAATTTTGAAGGCTGGGGAGTCTGCCTGGCCTTTGGAGGGCTCCTGGCACTGAACGCAGACAAAGACTGTATTGAATATGACCCCAAGTCACCTTCAAGCCGTAGCTTAACATATAAGCCCTTCAGAAGAAACCAGGCTTTTATTATCAGCAATAATAAACACACTTCTCAAATTTACATGAGACATTTAATCAAAGAAACTCATGATGCTTTTCAAACTTTAATTAAGTTTTAGTTGAACCTCACGGAGGCATGCATGTTAAAGTGTTATTGTTGCCATTTATAAAATGAATAAACCTAAAATGAGACTTTTAACTACTTGCTTTATGCGATACAACTAATTCTTGGTAAATTGTGCTAAGAAAGCCACTTTGGGAATCAGGGGACCCTTGACTGAACTTATATAAGTACAGCTAAAAGCAAGAAAATGTTAACTTCCATCTAAGTTCTAAAGATGTAGGAGGAAAATTGCCATGCAAAGAGAGAAAACAAAACATCAGTCAGATACACAGCTGCATTATTTTTCTTGGTTTCTTATGGAAAAATGGATCTGAGAGCACTAGACACCAAAGCACGGGCTTCTGCCATCCATCTCCAGAACAGCAGGAAGCTTTAGATACCACAAAGGTCAAAGGTTAAACGCTGTGATGAGTACCAAATAATCTGAACATTGTCAAAGACAAACCAAAGCTGTTTAAACAGAACCTAACTTCCAGCTCCAGCGATACACACTCTTAAGAGGTTTCATCCTCTGTTACTGTGACTTTAGTGACTGATTTCTTTGGGTTTTGAAGGGAGCACAAACACTACCCTCAGACAGAAGAAGCCTCAAGAGCAATGAAGTACCTTGGGAGCTTCACAATTCCTTGCATTAGTTCCCTCTCTTCTTGACACCTGAGAGGAAAGAAGATTGTTTCCACTGTTTATTCCCTCACATTTTATGTGTATTTCCCCACCAACCAACTTAATCTCTTCAAGTGAGGGTCTTTACTTGACTAAAATACGATTTCCTTGCTAGGTGAAAGCAATGAAATTCCAAACTGCCTCCAAATCCCCTTTAAAGTCTGTAAATAATAAAACTTCTTCATAAGGAAGACTGTTCAGATGATTTTTATATGACTTGTTATTACATATGAAACTTGAAGGTTTTGACACTTGAAGCTGTTGGACACTTTCTTGACACTTGAAGCACTTCACGCCAGAAGCCTTTGGAATTACTTGGCTAAAAGGTACTATATAGTAAGTGCATGTTTAGCTGATGTTTTGATTGCTTGTTTTTATGAGGAGAATGGTCTAGACACTGACTTCTGATAATTCCAATGTCATCTGAGACAGCTGCTATTACTACATAGCAAACTTCACTGACTTAAGAGTCACAGTAAAGGTTACCAAAATATCCATTTCTTTGAAAGTTTTCCTGCTCCTATTGCTGACTAAATGAACACTGTGCTAACAACCTTATCCTGCAACAGACTTATGATAAATGGTCTTTCTACCATCTGCCAGCAGGAACCACGTTCTACAGCCCCAGAAGTGTCCACTCTCCTGCTCCCAGTGGAAGAGCACACAGAATCAGTTTCAAAAGTTCAAACCAGAGAGGAGTGGAAAGAAGAGATTAGTGTATTGTCAAAGTCCTTTAGACAACATGCACTTCTTGAGATGACAGGAAACAGATCTTACCTCTTGAAAATCATCATTTTTTTCAGAAAACAATTCCTTAGCCCAAGGAGTAGGGTCAGTAATTTAAAAAGCTGAAAGCTTTTTTTTTAGACCACACATGCACATTCCATTTCCAGGATTCCTTAAGTCACCACACCAAAATTACACATCAACGAAGTAGGACTTTTGGACTTTGGGTTTCCAAAAAAAAAAAAAAAAGTTCCTGGTAACTACAAAAAACAATGCAAGACTAACGTAGCAACAAGGATGTACACACCCTTGCACAATCTCATAACACATACGTACCTAACTCAGTTCTGCTGCCTCTGTGACCTAGTATAGCGTTCCAATCTCAATACTAATTTAGTAACCTGTAACAGCTATTTCTTCAGATCCTCCAGATGAAAGGCTGAGGATTAGCTTGTGAAAAAAAAAAACCTTCCTTTAGCAAACAGATTTAACATGTTTAGTAATTATGCAGCTGGTATAAAAAGAAAAAAATCTACTGTCGTGATTTAAATAAATGCTCATTTTACAAAAAGAAGCCTTAAGAAAGTAAAGAAATAATAGGATGCTATTATTTGCATATATGAAATTCCAGTGAAAACTGCCAAGTGCTGAGAAAACAGCAATTGGTATGAAATACCGTCAATTGCTGTATTTTTTTTTTTTCTTTACTAGGTGGTTTGAGCAAAGATATCGCTCTGTGGCATTAATGATTTTTCTCCCTAGTGAAAAAAATGCAAACAAAACCATGCATCTGACATCTCAGCATTGCCAGGCATCCTACTTCCCGAACCTTGTGCAATAGCTGTTCCACAAAATGAACTTCCCAGTGCATGTGAACTTTGAATATTAAGGTATAGCTCAGTTTCAGCAGAGGCAATCCAGTATGGTGCACGACCACCCCTAAGAGAACAGGATTATGGCACAGAACACTGAGTTGCCAGGCCTTGCAGCCAGACTGCCACTGTGCTTCGTCCTCCTAGAAGAGAGCAGTAGTCAGACTTGTACATACAGCTCCCAAGCGAACTCAACTCTTCTGTTTGCTGAAGGTCCCTCACTGCTTTCCCTTTGCCTTGTTCAGAGCATCCAGGGATGATTCCAACCACCTCTGAGGCAAGATTTCGTTTATCTTGGATTTAGACAGCAGTTAATTACCTTCAGTAAACAAGTCACTTGGGTTTTTCTGTGAAATACGTAATAAGCTGATCGCCTCCCAGCAGCACCCCACAACCCTGCTATAGCGACCAAGAAGTTGGCCCATAATTTATTTCAGCCACACAGTTGTTGTTTTTTCTGTGGTTTTTTTTTTTTGCTTTTGTTAAAAGCTTCCCTGCTAAGAACAATCCACACTGCGCACATCCACAAGGAAACAGCTTTACCTTACACACCTTTTTTTACCTTACACACAGGTCATAGGCATTATGTCTTAAAACACCAAAGAGTAGTTTGTGTCACAAATATATTCGGCCTTTTGTGCAAACTGGTCCATCAACTAGGAAGATTAAGGGGTTTGGAAAGTAATCTTTGGGGCAAAATCCATCTGTCAACAGAGAACAAGAAGATATGAATTCAGTTTAGACTTCTTGGTTGTATTATATAATGAAGTATTTTTGGAAAAAAAATTTGGGGAAAAAAAAAATCACCATTCAGCATATTGTAAGGGTAGGAAGTGGCTGTCATGCTGCACTCATCTAGGGCAATTAGGGAAATTAGAATCCAGCTCAGGACTCTGTAACAGAATGACTACTGACAACTTATGGAAAAAAACCATGGTCCAACTTGAAGTGATTTTTGATTGAAGTTTTGGAGTTTCATTTATAAAAATAATTATTTATAATATACATCAACCACTCTGGAGTACTAACATCTATATCCAGATTAGTTTAACTGCGTAGCTACACAGCACACTTTAAAATGAATTAAAAATGATCACATAGGAAAAAAAACGTAGAGTCATTCCAATTAAGACATATCTACAATTACATCCCACAAGGATCTGTTATTCCATTAATATTATTCAGCGATTTCTTCAATAAATTGAGGAAAGTGAGTAGGTATAAGTCAAGTCGCTGGTAATTTTCAGACAGCTTAAACCAAATCAAGTAGCACTGCTAAACTCCGGGCTTGTCTGACAAATTCACTTGTGCATGGGCAAACACAGAATCATTCACGACAAAAGCAGGATGAGGGTATAGTTCTGCTCAGCAGCAACACACCAACAAGTTCACTGTCTCATTCACTGTTGTTGGTAAATGAACCAGAAATCCAAGGCAGAGCAGTACCTAAACCACTGAAATATTAACAAGGGAACATCCAGCAGAAGCAGCTTTCTTCCAAAATGTTGAACCTGCAAAGAGCCAGAGAGGATTTCAGACGGGGAACACAGACCCTGAAGATGGAAAACCAAGTGCATGGATATAGTTACTTAGTGTATCCAAGAGAAGGCGATGACTTTATTCCCATCATGGGAGTCAATAATATCTGGTCCAACAAGTCCACACAGGCTGGGATGTGCAGTTGGGCAAACTGAACAACACGCAAGTGTGTGTGTGTGTGTGTGTGTGTATTTCTATTTTTTTTCCAGTGAGAATAATTAGCTACTGCAAGAAATTTACCTGGGGATTTGATGAATTGTCCATGACAAAGCCTTTAATCAACAATGGTTGATTTTTTAAAAGTTCCGTGTTCTAGCTCAAACAGAAGTTACAGAGTTAGCACTAACTTTTAACAGAAACCAGGGTCTAACAGTCAATTCTAGCCTTGAAATCTAAGGAAGGACATGTACTTACATCTGCTTAGAGACAGTAAGAGAGAATATTGTCACATAACCAAAAGCTATTGTGCCTGCGAGATGTGGAAACCAACCTATAGTGAGAGGAAGAAGTTTTGTTCTACTGCTTTTCCAAGAATCAGTCTTTTTTTCTAATCTAATGCAACAGTTTTCTACAATGTCATTATTTATTTTAAATTAAGTAAAAAGTGATTCATTGCTCATGAAACATCCTTTATATTTTATATAGACTCAGAATGCTAACTCATGGTTTCTAAACATAACAGTCAATGATTTTTCTCTCTGCAGACGGTGAAAAAATTATGGGTTTTAGTTGAAATATATATTTTAAGTAAAGAAATAAACCCCTCGACATCTCAGAATAGAGGTTACTTCACCAGTGAATTATTGATGCTCAGTTTATGTTTAGTTATGGCCCAACTCAAGGAAGTAACACAATCTCAGCGTGGTGACAGTTGGGAATTTTACATACTAAATCCATTTATATTTTTGGTGGTTAGCCTTCAGTTTTTGGAATATAACACTCGCTGAAAATACTAAGTTTTGAATACACAGTACATCTCAACTAATAAAACAAACATTTGCAATATGACATAAATTTATTCACATTGTATCATTTCAATGAAAAAAAAAAAAAACTTTTAAAAGAATATATATAATTAAATGAAAAGGTTTCCAAAGCCTGTACAGTAGAAGTGGAACTGGGATGTACACGTCAATGAGACTGACAGGTGCAAGATAAGGCTATGCAGCCTGTCTCACTGTCTCCCTCCTACCCTTGTTCCAGTGTACCTCAGTCAGGACTCATTTCTCCCCCATCGTTCTACGTCGGTAGCAGCACAAAGCCCACTGGTGTACAGGTGCAGCCGTTCTTCCTATAAGTATATTCTTTACTCCTCTCCGGCACACTTTTGTGTCCTGATCAACCACAATAACACAGTTATCACACCTGACCAGAAACTTCCAAACACCTCTCGTTCTTGCTGGGACTCTAAACAAGGATGGCCTATCACTACCAGGCACAGAGTAGTGACTTTGGATACTGAAATATGGGAAGTAGCACAATGAACATAAAATAATTGTTTTGACCCCCACAAAGTGTGCAATTAGTGCCCACTGAATAGATGGCAGAAGAAAACAACTCTGATCTCCTATGCTATAGATTAATTCCAATTAATTGGATGAAATTCAGTCCTCGCTGTTTGAGCAAGTTTCACTCTACCACAAGTTCACTTAAGGCTATGCATATTTCTTTGACATTTGCACTAGTAAGGCTAAGCCCCAGTTAAAAGAAAAAAGATGTTCGATAGAAAGCACTAAATCAGATTCAGGTATCAACAAGAATATCAGTAAGAAAGATGCAACCAGCATTTAAAAAACACAGATCATTACCATGGTAGTATTTGACAATACATCACATTTTTGACCTTTAGATCTTGCAGAAATGGTCCGTGCTATTTAGCCTTCTAACATCTGCAGTCACTCTGACTTACAGCAAATGCAGAAATAAGAATTTTAAATACCTATGAGCTTAGACGTTATTTGAAATTCTTATCTTAAAGAAACCCTGCAAATACCATCTTACTAAAATCTCTAATCATTAAGTTCAGAACAAGGAGCCTGAATAGATAACACTGCTTCTCTAAAACAGGGATTCACCAGGCTGTTGATGGGCATTAACAATAACTTTGTGAAAACTGTAACATTTTTCATCATCTCCTTACTATCAAAGGTACCGATACCATCAAAATAATTAGAGGAGCTGAGGAAATACAGAGCCCTTTAAGTGTGTGCCATTAATGACGGAGCCTATGCTGTCTTTGCTCAACTATTCAAGGTCATTATGCCCTTGGAAAAAATACAGAGCCCTTTAAGTTTATGATAATGCTGGTTGATTCTATGGTGGTCCTGATGAACTATTAAACGTTGTTATAACCCTGCACAACTCTTGCTAGCCTTCAGGCAGTAACGCTGAGCAAGTAGCACACCACAGATACTCAACTTTGCTCTCTTTTAGCAGTCTTTACTTTCTTGTAGCAATGAAGAATAACTGAAGGTTTCAGACATTCTCTCTGAGTCACAGCTTGGCTGTCACTGCTCTTACCAGCTGAGGCCTGGAACCGGAGCAGCTAGAGCATTTCAGATAACGACCTGCTACACAGCCCTGAAGAAGTATGTGCTTCTCTTTCCCTTCACCTTTTGACTGGCCTGTACAGTTACCAACTAGTTAAAGAACAGTTGGGGGTTTTTTTATGAAGTGAAGGACCAGAGGTATGCTATTTCCTATGGATCCTAAACAATCTGTAATACACAGCAACATCTGAAGCACGATGATCCACAACATATTTCCTTGCAAGTACCTGATACAGCAGAAAGGAAACATTAGCATTCTGTACCATTATCATCAGATAAAACTCCACATAATGGCTAGCGTAATACGGCTCAAATGCATTATATTGTAAGCATGAAGTAAGAAAAGAGCAGGTTAAAAAAAAAAAAAAAAAGGTAGATTTAAGAATGATTGTGCTTAGGAAATCTTTTTCACTTTAAACAAGTTTTGCTTTTAGGACTAGAATGAAAGTATCCTTTCCAAGGACTGTGGCTACCAACAATGTCCTCTCCTGCCACTTCTCATTGATTTCTGAATCTTAGATGGACCTTTATTAATTAAATCTCAGTAAAACTAATTGACAGTTACTTCATTATCTACCACTTACAGTCAATGACATTAGGTTAAGTTACTCAGCCGCTGTATTTTCCTACACCAAGCTATTAGAAGATTCCTGTTAGTGACCAGCTTGTTTCACAACCATTGAAAAAGTTAAGGCCCCTTTAATAATAACTAAAATGCCAAAAGGAAAGAGTTCAGGACAGAAGACAACTATCCAAAGTTAATCCTTCCATAATCTTAATTTAAAGGGTAAGTTCTTTTCTAGTGTAGACAAGACGATGTATAACTCCTTGGGTTGTTCAAGAACAGCACAGTGGACAAAGCATTAGAAGACATTAAGTGGATTCTCTAGGGAGAAATTACACGGGTGGCAGTGCATCACATACTGCAGTCTGATTTAATGCAACAAAACAGGCAACTCTTTAGTAATAATGCACTCAGAAATGAGGCTGAACATTGAGTACTCCACAGGAAAGGGAAAGCTGCTGAAGCACCAGCCTGCTTCCATCTTCAGTTTTTGCGTAGCTTTTATGGCATATTCCCCATTGCTTCAATCCAGGCCAATGACTGCAAACATTCAAAAAAAACCAGAACACCCAGAAAGTAAAGAATTTTCTTAAATTCTAAATCATAAAGACTTGAAATAAAAACATTTTTTCATGATGACTGGGGGATTATTCAATGCACACTAACCTATACTCACTTACAGAGAAGAAATACAGTAGAAAGTAGAGCAATGAATAAATATCTTAATTTCGTATCTCCACTAATTCAACTCTGTAGACCAGAAACGTCTTGTTTTGTACTTCAGAAGATTTTAATGCATTTTGGTTGTAATGTCAATGAAAAGTAATATTCCAGTTACTCTACAAAAAATGTAGTATTAGGTAATTGATTATTCAAATTGCGACAGAAATACTCCGTGAATGTTCCTTATCAGTGAAATTAAACTTCTAATGGGTAAATACAAAGGGCTTGTTGCAATCGTGTGTTAAAAATAGGAAGTGATTCACTGAATATACTGAAACTTCCTCCATGTCAAAGCAATCAGGCAGTCCATAAGAAGTCTTTAGTGTTGTACACTTACCCCCTGCCATCTAGTGATCTGTCCTAATAACTACAGGAAAAAATGTTAAAATGAGGTCATCCATGAGGGTCTATTCCTGCTGCCTTTAGTTGTCTTAATGAATTCCTTACTGCAGTTATTCCTGCTCAAGGCACAGTGCTACTATTGCCCGACACGGGCAGTAACCAGCAGGAGGTTAGCAGGAGGATAGACCAGTTTCAGGGAGAACATTTTCCATTGACTTGCTCTTGGACATGGAATCAAGTCCAAACTAATTTTTGAAGATCATTTATCCACACCTTTCCACAAAAGGCTCCCTTACTGGCATTTAGCAAATATTCCTGTGAATATAAGCTACTCCAGTAGCTTATATCAATACCATCACTCAAGTCTTCTAAAGAATTATTTATCTCCTTTCTTTCCATTTCTAAAGACAAATAATTATGCCTCTGTCCTGGATCGTAGAATTTGATTGTGTTCTGAATCAAAACAACAAAAACATTAATTCCAGCATACATCGCGGTGTGCCTGACAAGGCAATAGACTAAATCCTTAAGTTACCCTCTAGATGAGGTAACCAAACCCAAAAATAGGCAATAGAGTAATGGCAGGGGTAGACTGTTTTACACAACATGTTCCAAATGTTCAAACTGTTTCAAATCTATGGCATCCTCTTAGAGGTGGTCCATTCCCTTCCATAACTTTTGAGGACAAAAGGATCTCAACAGATGTAAACAATATTGTAAAGAGGAGGGAAAAAACCCTAAACTGCAGCCTTGACAGCAGATTGCTTCAATCTGCTTAGGACCCTAAGTGTCAAAAATCAGCACCTCAACTTGGACTCTCGATCCTGTATGGACCCACTACCCCAGATTGTCCCTCGCTAAACATGATTCCCCTTCAGAGTAATATTCATAAATACTATCAAGAACACAGAGACCTGCACACACAAACAAGTTTTCTTAAACAGACCCTAAGGAGGAAACAAACTTTCTAAAACAAAAAAAAAAATCTATGAGAAACAGCATTAACACAGTGTAAAGTTGTGTGGCAATGAATAGAAAAAAGCCTGTCAGACTTCAGATCCACTTCTTAGACTTGGTTCTATGAATGTATTTCATGACAACGACTTGACTTATTGGGTCAAAAACTACTTTTTCTATAACCTGAGCTAAACATAAAATAAATGCACATTGCATTTGTCTAGATTCACACTATTCTCACATTGAATGCCTCCTTATGTCTTTGCTGTTTACCTCAAACACTTGAATGACAGCAGCTCATGCTGCTAAAGGCACATACTAAAGTTTCTGTAGTGAACCCAGGTGTTCAGTTCGTATATTCTCACCTGGTCTTTACAGAGCTTTTAATTTGATATTGTGAATCCAGACCTGTCACTCACATGAGGGACTTTTACCTAGAACCAGGCCTTTTCAGTTCCAAGCTCATATCTTAATTCCTAGAAAATCCTTCCTCTCCTCCTGAGAAATAACCTTTTCAATGATCAGCTTTCCAAGACACGTTCTTCTACAGTTTGGGAATACTTGGTAAACCAGCAAAGAGCTGAAGCAAAGTGCTTCTACCAAATGGGCCCAGTACAAGTTTAACATGAAGCAGCAGTCAGATGTTAGGGAACGATGAAAAAGGGAAGACTTCTCTTACCCTTAACCATGGCCTGGCCAGACCAGGCACCAGGATCTAGGTACCACGTGACAGTGTCACTGCAGAACAGAAGGAAAGGTCACTCCAGTCCCTGTGGATTTTCATTCCAAATGTCTCAAGCAGGCAGTGATGAACGAGGGAAAAGCATGCTAAAAGTTTAATCCAACATGAAAGGTAGTGTTCCTGTATTTCAACTGACCCAAAATTCCCAGCAGATAAATACCTGCTTTCAAAGATTAAGTATTTTCACAGAGTGGATCTCCCAGCACTTTTCAAAGAAGTAATGACAGGGTTCAGTTTGTTCCATGTGCAGAGATGAGGACATTACATAGCACGCCACATCTTCCCATCTAAACTGTGTTTAAAATATCTATTAACATCTGAGATTTAGAAGGCTGGATTTGTCACATGCTACAAGTTTAGTGTAGTCAGTTTGTCTGAGCTGATCAGCAATAGCAGTTTTTTTCTCCTACAAAAGCGGTAAAGAACAAATTTTCATATACTTTTTCTCAGATTTTCTTCTGCAACATGACAGTCCCAAAATTGTAATAAAGACATTGCTTTTGATGTTAACAAAAAGTTGCAATTTTTCTTCACTGTACTTCTACACTTTTCTCTTTTCCAAATTTTCACAAAGGCAATTTTTGTAAAAATCTGAAACAGCGCTTTAATTCCAAAAGGCATTAAGTCTTTCTGAAAGTTGTTTGAAGGGATCAAAGTTCAAGCTCTCTCCTACACATTCCTGCACAGGTGACATTACAGATGAAAACACAGTTAAGACTGCTGGATGCTATATGAACACTAGAGAAGTCAAATCAAACCCAGGCATTTGGTCCTGTTCTACAAATTTTGCACAGATGTTTAGGGGAAAAAAAGACAAAAGAGTGGTTTGTAACACAGCAGGCATTATGAATACAGAAATATCTCTGTACCAAAATCCAAACAACCTTGATCAGGCCACATGGACTACCGGTTGATTAAAGAGACCAAACAATAGTGTATCCTTTAAGCACAAGGACACATGGATTACAAGGGTACACGCTCTTAATCCCTCTTAAATTGTGATCACAACTCATGGATATAACTCATAACTCATACAGTCAGGGGATGTCTAGCAGTCTAGAAAAAAAAAAAAAAAAACATTACTCGCATCCTTACTTCTTCACATGCTTTCCATTTCAGTAAATACTATTTAAAACTGAATTAATAATTTCCAGTACATGCTGGAGCATGGGTAGGGTGACAATCAACCACAGGACATCATGTAGCTGACAGTTATGGTCACCCTCCAGGCATACAAGAAGTAAATTGAATTCTAGAGACCCTGGTTACTTTTACCCAAACTTTTGATGAAAAGGGGTGACTCACCAGCTCTTCCAAATGTTAATTCCCCACCATCTGTGCCAAATGATTTAAGCTGAACCTTACTACAAAGATTGCATTGGATTTTGTTTGAACCAGATACTTCATTCTGATGCTATGCCAAAAAGAAACATTCTAGAGGAAAAAAATGACATGGCCTTAGACTATGTGATTCACACATGCTGTGAGCAGTTTCCTCACTACAAATGAAAGTAATAAAAAGAGAAGGCAAGAAGCAAATTATTTTAATAGATGTCTAAATTAACAATTACAGTTTTATCCCAGGTTACTACATCAACTAGCTACTACTACTAAGTGAAAGAATCATTCCAGATACTGCTGCAAACTAGTTGTTGGCAAACGCAGCCCTTCGTTCCCACGGCAAACAGAACTGCTCTGTCCTGTGAAGTGTCCTTCTGCAACCAACTTCTGCACAGCAGCAGCTACTGTTATAAATACACAATGCCAAGTTAATGCCCAGAAGTATTATGCATCATTTCACAAGCATAAAATATAGATGGTGTTTGCATTCTCTCATAATAGAAGATTTCATAAGTGGAGTAATTAGTTAGAGCAGAAGACCTAGGTAGATTTCTTTCTTCTAAACCCAAGAATGGATGTTGAATCAGGCAAATAGCAGTGGAATAAATAAAGAAATAGCACATTTACTGTGCTGATTTTTTATCACTAGTCCAAAAATGAGTCAAAGCCTATAATTTTTTTTAATGGCCTTCTTTAAAATAGAAGACATAATGGACTATTAGGAAATGTTCTTCCAATGCAGGCATTGATTACCCATACCACCATACCTATTAAAATAAAGATTCTTCTAAGCAGAGAAATGAAGTCATTCCAGTGTTTCCTAAGGGCACACAGTCCATCTTTTCCAGCAGTTTGCTCTCTACAAGGTGACAGACACTTACAGTGATTGTTGAACTAGTTTTTATTGGGTTTAGAAAGGGTTTTACGTTAACAGAATTTCAAGTGTCACATAATTTATTTCTAATAATGTCTCCAACTCAGACACACTGTTTTAAATGGGAAGGGGAAAAAAAAGATTGGAACTTTATACAAAATGTAGTGCAACATCCCAAGCAAGAGTCCACTGAAGTGAGTGGTAAGAATAGCTTCACTGAGCTTTGATGAATTTTGAGTGAAACTCAGTTTAATTTAACAATTATTATAAGAACTATTACTTATACACTTTTATTCTTAAATAAAAACTATTTAAAAATAGGTTTTTGGGAGAGACAAACGGTGAAATAATTGCTCGTTATTATATTAATATTGTTAATATTTTTAGCAACCCCCTGATGAAAAGTCAGAATATAAGGTTGCAGCAGATATACACAAGTCCTCAAAAAGACAAAAAAAAAAAAAAAAAAAAAAAAAAAAGGCAGGTATCCATCACCACAGAACTCTCCTGTAGTAGTAGAAAATTAATAAGGGAGTAAACCAAGCCTCACAAATGAGGTAGAGCCCAGTGATTTAGGTACACATCTTTCTAGTATATTCTACATTCTAAAACTGATTCCTCAAAAGACAAAGTAAACTTACTCAATTAAGTCTTATTTTTCAGTAACTTTCTCATTAAATATTATAGTAAGATGTACGATCTAAAACCCCAACCCATAGTGGTATTCAGGTCTGGATATTTATCATGAAGTGGAATGGATTTAAAGCCTTTACTTTCAGGAAAAAAACACACAGACAAAACCAAGAGTTATGATCTGATCAATTAACCTGCTCATATATTGTATATCTTTGAGTGGGGGGAAAAAAAAAAACAAAATCTCTACCAGAACTGGTATCAGAACCGGAGTGCTACTTTCAGAGTTCAAAAGAGCATGCCTTCATATGCACTGGAAACCCAAAATGTAGACTTACACTGACGTGTGAGTATATGCACTTACATGGACTGGTAAAAGTGACTTTTGCTTGTATAAGCGGACACCCTAGACACATTTTAAATACTTCTGTGAGTCAGGAAAACTGTTGCGTTTAGAGATGACCTTCTGCCAGAATTAATCAAGTAAACCCCCTTTCATATTATTTGAAAACATAAATCCTACAGAAACTTGGAGCATCTACTTGACTCCTCATTTGAAAAGGCATATCTTAATCCAGGAAATCAATCCCAAGAGAGAAAAAAAAACTTGTAGATAAAATATGTACACTAACATTTCCAGCAGCTAAGTGAATTCTAGAAGCTATGCTCTCACTCGATGATGACTTGAACAGGACACATCTACACCCAAGACATGGTTTCCTCCCCTCCACTTCTGACTGAGGGAAGCAGGTAGTATGTATCCAGGAAAAGTACCTGGCCCAAACTGCAACATGAGAAGAAAAGCTTCAGCTGGCTGGGAATCCTTACGTTCGCCCTGTCTCCCACCCAGTTTTCTGCTATGCCTCAGAAACCTGGTGACAGGCACAGCAGCTGAGCTAAATAACCAGAGAGAAAACACTGACAAAGTTAACCTCACACAATGGTGATATTCATATAGACAACTGTTCAGCAGTTCTTTTTTTGCAAAATCTCAACAGATGACATTTGTTCTCTCACCAGATGAGATCTCTAACCACCAACTCTCCTCTTCCCCTGGAGGCTCTGCCCCTATCCCCAGCTGTAAAACATTATTCCACAACACAAATGCAGCTGAAAATCTGAATGGACAGAGTGATAAACCACCCCAAATGTCCGATTCAATGTACCAACTGTTACCCAATTTCTAAATAGATACAGGGAACCAAAAACAAGTTTTAGCAGTTAATATTCCTTCATATTCCTTCTCCACCTACCTACCCACCACCACCACCACCCCCCAAAAAAAAAAAAAATCACTTCTCAGACATAGACAGTTTCCAAGCAGCTAACGGTGAGAGCCAGTTTAAAATACACACTCCTGCACTAAAAAGCATGTAGCCAAGAAACTAAAGAGTAACATTCTTCTAATCTCAGTGAGTCGGGACATTTGATCTCATTCGTCCTACAGTACTTGATGCCCGATTACCAACTTCAGGTTAACAAATAATTTCAAAGGTAACCTCCCGGCCCTTCCCCCTGCCCAGCTCAGATCCTCACTTACACTTTTGCCTTCACCACCTCCTTCGGGCACGGGCTCTTCTCTGCCTAAACAAGGCATTATTTCTTCTGTTGCAGCTGCTCCTCTGTTCTTCCCAATGTTTCCTCCTTCACTGCCCAGCTTCAACCTCTTCCCCTCAGGTTGGGAATCATCCCCGTCCTCCCTTCTCATCTTGCCATCTCTGCCTCGCTGCTTCACCACGTCTTCTGGGCTGCCACAGGAATTTGACATTTTTACAGTGTTATGGACTTCTTTTAAAGACTGATGAAGCTGCCTTTTTGAAGGGGATTTGGCTTCCGAGAGCTCCGATGTGCTCTCGCTCCTCTTAAATTTTTAAGTGGTGTTTCGAAGCCTTTGCGGGAATGGCACATAGCACTTCTGTTTCTCTGCCGCCCTCTCCTGCTCACTGGGTAGCACTGTGCCCGAGGAGTTTCCAGAGCTTCTTTTGTCTCTTCTTTACACCTAATAAAAAGTAATAACCTTTGTATTATTGATTGTATGCACAGTTCTGCTGCTTACATTGCCAAAACTCTTGTACTTCTGTTCTACCTGATCCAGAGTAATTGCCTTTCCTAAAAGTACAAAATATTTGCTGCACCTTCTTTAAATCCAAATTTACCTCTGTCCCCAGGGGACACGGTGGGTTTTGGTTATATATTGTTATCGATGACAAGAAGGATTACTCATCCAAATGCAAAGATTGTTTTAATTCCAGACAGCGTCTTTCGAACCTATTTCATTGTAGCTTTTTTTATTTTAAAGGGTGTCCTTACTTTGTAAATTACTTTTGTATCTTCTAAATCCATATGCCACACTGTCACATAATTTTTGAACAATGTGTTCTGTCCTACGGTTGTAGGAATGAGATTAAAATTACATTAGGACAACCCAACATGACAGTTTGGATATCTCTTTTTTGCTCTCTCAGCCAGTTTATGAAAAACACCAACACATACAATCAAAGGATTGATGCAATATCTGGTCTTTAAAAAAAAAAAACAAAAACAAACAAAAAAAAACCCCTAACAGTAACCTAGTGTTTTCACATATAGACTACAATATGCTGCTTCACCCCACTCTTCCAATACAGAAATCAATGTGAAGTAGAGTTGGGGTATTTAAAAAAAAAAAAAAAAAAGTAATACGAGTTCTGTTTTCTCCTGCTTAAGTGCTTGTAGATTTAAGTGAGGTTCTTTATATCTTGCAGAGTGAAGCAAATCCCTAAGAAGCCCTGTGCAAATATCTAGATATGTTCCAGGCAGGGGCTTAAGGACTAAGCTTCAGAAGTGGTGACCAAACACTCAGTTGGGGATGAACGCATCTAACCAACTGTCCGGTATTTCCAGTGTTCAACAACGTATGTCTTCCAGGAATCTGACAGGGTTAGAGGGAATTCACCTGTGTCCCAACACTGACTTCACTGACATTACAGACTAAGCTTTAGTTTGAGCAAGTAACATTAACTTAATTAGTCAAGAATGAACACAGAGGGGAGGAATCCTAGCGGGCATCAGTCATTCGAGACACCCCAACCAGATCTGCAGAAGGGAACAGTTCAGCCCCAAGATATGCAAGTCTGCACACCCAGAACTAGAGACATTAAACATCTACTAATAAAACTTCTTGTCATGAACATGTGGGCATTTGCCTCAGTCTAACTTGCAGCTGTAAATACTTTCAAAGCTGGATGAACACAAGCCAAGTGGGCTCAGAAGAGGAAAATTAAAACACTAGGCTTTCTACACGGTACTAGATAAACACATGCCTTGTAATCTACAGTGGTCTAGTTCCACAGCTTAGCCTTCTCTTTTGAATCATGTCCACTTGTGATTAACCATCTACAGAAGTAACCTGCTTGGCTGATAATTGTGATCCTCTTCATTAAACAAGAGATTGTCAGCAAGAGCACAGCCAGGCAGCTACAGCAGGAAGAGTTTTGCTCTAGATGAGTGCAAGAGCACAAACGAATACACCTCATGCCCCACTTCTCAGATCCATGAACTCCTACACACATATAGCTCAGGAGAAAAAGAAAACTTCAAAACACTACCCAACTACTACTTCAAAACACTATCCTCAACAGCAGCAGAAGTAGCAAGCAACAACTGGGATTTTGTACGGAAGGCACATCCCCTAGGCAGAACAGCTGACTTAGAAAAATCCTTCACTCTCTTTCCCTGTTTATTAACACTGTGATCCAACACTTCCCAGCTTTCCCTCTGGCTTGGAGCTCCTGAAAGAGTTCTGCAACAGTTCAGATCATCTGCCCCATCATACTGGAAGGTGCAGCTCTAAACGGCAAGCGGTGTCAGACTGCAAAAGCCTGAAGCTTTCTTCTTTCCAGTGTTCATTCACCGCTCATACCAGCTCCTACCAATCACACTTCTCCCACCATGTCCTTTAATCCTGTTTTCTACTTCTGCTTATTCTTTCTACACACTCCCTAACCTTACCTAAAAATACTATAAAACAGAAATAATCCTGAAACTCAAATGTTGTTTTAACTATCATACTGTTCAGGCAGGTGGCTTATTTGTACAGTGAAATGCATCAATTTCAGTTGGAACAGTTCTCTATCCAAAAGCTTTGATGTCATAGAACACAAGTGTTTCGCAAGAACCTGCCAGTTCTGCCAGTATGTTGTGTTTGAAGTGGAACCAGGCAGCCACAGAGGCTGCCTCAATGACCAGTCCAGCCACATTTCTGCCAGCGTGCTTGCCAGGCAGCTGCCTGGCTCCTTGCACACTTGTGTCCCCAGGGTGCCTTGATCATAGGCAGTGTCTGATTCTTTCAAATTAAGAAATAAAACATCCAGTTCCTTGCTTTTGAAGCATAGCTTCTGTTTCTGAAGAAATAAAAGTTTACAGAGACAGAGACAGTATTTTTGTTTCTCATTTAAAACAAACATCTTGAAATGTCAACATTTTCATGCAAAGCAAAGGAGAAATGGCAAGACAACAAACAACTTTCTGTTGGTATTCAGGGAGAGAAGGTTGGTCAGGCCTTTGCTTCCTGTTTCTTAGCATGCAAATGTTCTACGGCAAGAATAGGAAGTTGTTATTATACATTTTATGTTTCTACAGCACGTGGCACTGGTACCAGTGATATCAGTATCAAGGATCCCTGATATCAGGCAGTTCTCCAGTACCTACACTGTAAGCTGGAGCACCAGGCTGCACGCACGAAGCTTACTTCAGGGAACAGAGCCCAAATCTTTCAGATCATTGTACATTTCAGAAGAGGATAAAGTGATCGACCTGGGAGAAGAGTTAGTGCTACAGACATACCTAGCTGTCTTCATTATTCTGTATCACTACATTCCTTGCTTAATGTCAGCCTGATTTATTGTTTCACCTTCTGACTTGACTAGATAGTTAGCTTAACAACTAGTGTCTTGGCCACATTCACTCCCTTCTCTTCTTTTGACAGAATTCACTTTATCCCTAATGAGCATTTTTAGATTTCAAGTCCCGTGCTGGTTCCTCACACAGAACCCTCCACAAAACTGATCATGAGCCAAATAGAGCAATTAGCACAGCTCAGTAAAATCTAAGAGGCCAATAACCAGGAAGGTATGCCAAACTGGGTACCAAAGTGCTTCGAGCCCTTGGGAATTCTCCCACAAACTGCTTTCAAGACATTTAGCTTGGAATCATTGCTAAAAACATGCAACAGTAACAACAAAACAGAACAGCCAAATTTGCACGGGTATCATCCACAATCCCACTGTCAGCGGTCAGTCCAACTCTAGTCAGCATCTCTTGTCAGACTGTGCAACAGGCATGCTGAGCCTCCTAGGGCACTGTATTGAGACACCAGTGCTCAAACTGAGCGAGAGATACAAACACATCCTGGGATACAAATCGCCAGAAAACACACCTTAGAATTCCCTCTGATCTTCGTCTCCCCCTTGTTTACCTTCTCACAGAGGTGTCCTCCCTAACAGCAAAGAAAACAGAACATCAACGCTTCCCGGGAACCAGAGAGCAGTAGCTGGGAGGTACATGGGGGATAGCAGCTACCACTCTGTTTATGTATGCCCCAGCAAAGAAACTTGCATTTCTCCATTTCCACCTTCGTGCAACAGCAAAATACACTGAGCCATGAGGCAACTGGAGGCATGATGAGAGCCATGCTGTCTCCTCCTGGGAAGCCTGGCCGCCACCAAGTGCCACCCGAGAGCCATGGGGTTTGCATGAAAGGAACCAGGGAGTAAATAAGGGTTTGGGCAGAGGTGGAAAGGGGAAAAAAAAAAAACTCTTCTGACTGAATCTTGTAACACTCAGATGTAAAGAACGTTTATGTTATTGTATCCACTTCACAAATATTGAGGACAGTTGTTTCAGTCCAGGGGGTGAACTTCATCTCCTGTAGAATGCCAGGATGGTGCCTACGCACTATTTGCATCCTACTGAATCCCTCAGAATTTAAACTTGGCAAAAATTCCCTTTGTTAGACTCTTCTAGGAAAACAACATTCACAGTGTCAAGTTTCAAGGACAGATCAGCCCAGAGACTATATTGTTAACGAACTGTGCTCCCACTGAACGCAGGCAAGTTCAGTGTAAGCAGAGCCAGACCATTCCCAAGGGATTTTGCAATTCATCTCAACCAGTTCACAACCACCGTAACACTGAAGTTTGGTATATTCATAGATTTTAGTGTCTTAATGAGTAAAATGATGGGAATTACATCAGAATGACATTGATATCAGAGCACTATGATGTTTAATTTAATGGAATACTTGTTGCATTCCCTTACCTCACTTTAGTTTGCAAGACAATGTAAAACTAACCTGATTTAAAGCCCTCTAATGTAGGCCTGCTTCAAAGTGAAAACACAGGCTCTATAAGTCTATTCATGTCACAGGAGAACGTAAAATGTCAGTCCTGCCAATGAAAAGCAATATAATCAGCAGTAAAAGCTCAGATCTTTGTTCATATATGCTCTGATTAAAAAAAAAAAAAAAAAAAAAAAAAATGGGAGGAAAACAGAATTGTACGTTTACCTTAATCAGGTAATTTGCCACACCTTATTGCTACAGGAGGACAAGTTATTAAAAAAATAAGTCTGAAGATGAACCATAAGTATGGCAAATTTCATTTATTTTGCTATTGCTTCCAAATTCAACTCTGCATCTCATCATTGTAATTACTTCTAAAAGCTTAAAACAATAATGAAATATTTATATGTTCACTGACAAACACTGGAGGCCCTGACTCCATTGTTTATAGCTTCAGGTTTCTCTACAGACTTACTCTGCTCTGTACTAGGAGTAGAGAGAGAAACCATCTTTTTACATGGTGGCTTCTGTATTGCCTATTATTTCAAAATATAATTGCAAGCCACCTGTCATGATACAAACCAAAGTGACATCTTTGAACTGTTGAGACATTTGGGTTTCTAGAGGTATGATCCCAAACCTTTGCAAAGTTCTTCAAAAGGTACCGGAACCACTAGGGCTGATACATACATGTGCATTTTAATCCACTTTCAAAATTTCCTTTCTTAAATCAAAGGGGATTAGAAGCAAAGACACTTTCAAATCTACAATTCAACAAATTTAAGTCACACCAAAAAGATTTATGTCTTATTAAATACATTTACATAGGCTACTCTTCCCTTTGTTGACCCAGTACTTTTCTTGTTACAAAACCACTGTATGGGTGGGAGTTCTTTCTCCATTATCCTTACCGTGCCGTAAACTCCAAATGTAGACAGCAGACATGAAACCCTCACAAGAAAGTAGATTATTCCCGTATAATTTTCTGTAACACTTTGAAATCCTTCTTAACAACAAATCTTGCCTACCACCAGCTAGCACTATGAACTTCTGATGAAACAGCGTTTAACCTCCAGGTCCTGAGTGTCCCATTATTGATAATCTTGGGCTTTAATAATGCTGAATCAGAACAAGTAAGAATTTAACTGGATGAGCTGGTTTGTTTTAATGTTACTAATAAGTCTATAGGACAGAATATGGGAGTTAATTGAGCAATGGAATTAATTTTTAATCAAAGCAATTGCCATTTTCTCTGCGGCCTACATGAAGCATGAGAGATGCGTTGTAGGATCCATCTCCATCTTAGTCTCAGCACACCCAAACCAATTCACACTTATGAATCAGTTTGTCAAACATCCGTTCAAGTGGGCAGTCGCTGGCAGGAGCTATACATATCACCTACTGCTCTGCCTCAGTTTTTCAGATCAAATTTCACTCTTCCATGTAACAGATGATGACACCTAAAATGTTTTGAGGAATTTGAACATCCAGTAACCCTTACAAAACAGAGTAAGTTTATAAAGACAGGCTATTACTATAGGCTTTATAAACACAGCCTATCACATTTAAAATCTTAGAGAAAGCATCAAAATGCCAGGTCTTTCCTATCTTTTTTTAAAAGAGAATCTTAAATGGCCAGAGAGTAACAAACGGCTACCAAAGGACTGAAAGCACTGGGGGGAGAAATCTCTGAAAAAGATCTTTCCATCTGAAAAAAAATGTTGTATAGGGTTTTTTTTTTAAAAAAAAAAAAAATATTCTTATTGTTTCACAAGCTCAGGATTATAAAAGTCAGGTGAGAAAATATTTCACAGTAGTGAACAAAATACTATAGCTGACAGGACACAAACCCATGTTCAGATGGCATCCCAGACTTACACCGATCAGAAGGTCCGAATCCATTTTGACACAACTATACCCCTTAAACCCACTGCCTGGATTTACAGTCTCCTAAGCGACAGACTGACAGGCAGGATTACACAGCACTGTGTTGGTGCAGCATGCACAAACAGCATCATTTTCTCCCCCTCAGCAAACGCCTACCCAATCCACAGGACGGGGCTACAGACATAAAGACTGAAAACATTGCCCCCAAATAATTTGGACCCATACACAAATAGAAAACTCCTAAGTAGATAATAAACAGCTTATGTTTTCTCTCATGCTGTTTTAAGTCCTCTGGAGGAAAGCTTTTCTTAGTCATTTGCAACAGCCTAAGTGCTTTGATGTCAGTTTACAGAAGGGACCTGGCTGTGATGGAATATTGCTCACATGGTAACATTAAACATACCTAAGCACAAAGTTAATTTTCAGTTTACGTGCCCTTAAACTATAGTATCTCCCTCAGGAAAGAAGTATTTTGAAGTATTTGGACTACTTATTTGAAAAAAAAAAAAAAAAGAACAAATATACGGTAAGAACCTGAGAAGAATCCCAGCATTCTTGTTCACTAGCCATTTGTGTTGGCTAGTCCTGTACTTTTGTTGTGCAATTAGGCCTGGACAAAGGCACAAAATACGCCATTCATGGTTTGATAAAGATGTCCTAATTGGAAAGGAGCTTGGATTTGGGTATATCAGAATGGGTGCAGCTTAATACAAGTTTCAAAGTAACCTTCATGTTGCAGCTATAACATGTTTGCTGAGGGAGGGTTTCATTGGTTTTGTGCAGATCAGCCAAAGGTATTCTAAATATTTTCACCCTGGTTTAGTCCTTGAAGGGAGCACAGGCCACATGCTAGGCATTCTGAAGGGTGCTCAGGTGGCCAGCTGCTGCCCATTGTCCAGACTAAGTTAAATACAACCAGATGAAGAACTTCGTATGTTGGTGACATAGCAACAGCTCAAGATGATTAGTGTAAAGCACTGTTGCACAAGACTAGTTCATAGCATTAAAATTCATAATGCATGCTTATTTTAAAAGATGTACAGTATGTTATCTCATTATCTAAGAAAGCAATCAAAAGTTGAAGTAATCAACAGGCCTCAATATGCTCATAGACTTGGAATTATATTTATATTTTATAAGACATTAAGCCCTCTTAAAAGGGTTAATTTTTAGTTTAACATTTACAGATTGACTATTTGGTGTAGGAGTTTCTGTTAGAGGAAGCGTTTTCAGCAGATCTCAGGTTGGTTCACAAACTTTAAGACCCATACAGCTTCCATTTTTAACTCCAATGAAAAGCTTGAAGCTGGTTCATGCTTTTTTTCAGTAAGCTGTTGCTTTTAGGAAAACCAAGTTACCAAGAAAAACACCTAAAGCCAATTCAGGGAAACCAGACCTGTTTTTCTAAATGTAACAGAGAGACAGTTCAGGCACTGACTGTCATGCTATGAAGCAGCTTGGCACATCATCTCTGTAGCAGGTTTCACGCTGACCTCAATGCCAGGTGTCAAACTGAACACCCTTTGCAATGCAAGTCCTTGATAACAGCAGCCTCATAAAGACACACAACCCTGGATAGATCATCCAGAATATCTTTTGGAGTACAGAAACCAGGCAAAAGGTACCTCCGCCAAAGAATACTAAGAAATAGGAGATGTCAGTCAGAAAGCTTGTTGCTTTCAAACATTATAGGGACCTAGCAAGCTTTGTGACTAAAAAATTTCTGGAACCTCTCTATCATCCTGACAAATTGAGAGTGCCTCAGAATCCCCTGTACACCACCCAGCGGGCGGGAGGAGGCCAGCTGAGGCTGCCCTGTGCAATTAAGGTCTATTAGTGTTCTCAGGACCAATGATTCCATGCTAGAGGCAAAACAGACTGCTAGATAAGGATGGGAGAAATAAGGGCAAGGAGGTCTTTACATCTGTTTTATAGACTTGGGGGTGGTTTTTTTTAATAATATAATCAGTACAGGAAGTGATTAGGTTCTTCCTTTGGGATCCTTGGTCATAAAATAAATGCCTTCCATTCAAGCTCCTAGTACATGGTGTGGTTAATATTACATATCTGCTTGCCTCACCACATGACGAAGCTTCAGGCAAGAGCACAGATGGGTTCTGCTTTATTCACCTTTTTCTCCACCCTGTGTTTTAATACAGGTGTCATTTCCAGTCAAGTAACACGTGCTTTCTCTACCCCAACAGCTTGCTTCACTAGTTTCAAACTGGCTTCAAATTAACCGTCCCCCACCCCAACCAGGCAAGTACAAACCAGGAAAGAGGAAATAAAATACTGGAAAGTAGTTTTATTTGCTCTTTCCTTCCACTTGAGCATCCTTGTAAAGGTTTGAATAAGCAGTGTAAGCAGGAACATGCAGAAGCAGAGGCCAGCTTCATGAAACTCTACTTCCTAAATGTTAAAAATCTACATCAGTCCAATTTCCTCTTGCCAAAAATAAAGCAAACAGAAAAATTATTTAAAGCACCTATTACCTCTGTAAGGATACAGAAATCTCCTGCCTTCTCCAGGTTTAAAGGTCAGAATTTCCAACACAGTACCACCATGAAAACTCTTTTTCTTCTTTTTTTCCTGAAAAATCTCTGGTTTGTAGTGTTTTCTATCCCACCATCTGTGTCTGAGGCCTAATAACGTACTGGCAGTTCCAAAGCTTTAATTTCATTCATCATTAGATTTCATGCTAGTAACAGACTTCAGAGTTTTGGCAGCAACAGCTGTCATGCATTGAAATAAACTTATTTGTATTACCAAGGCATGTGTCTGAAACAGCTCAAACTTATAAAAATGCCCTTTGCTCTCTTCTCCTCGGTCTTTGAACAAAAATTCACTCTGCAAGTCTTACGTATCTCCCAAATTCACTGGCACATCTGTGAACAATGATAAAGCACAGGACTGCAAGGAAGTAACTGACAAATCAAAACAAGCAGCTTGAAAAATGCAGCAATTGGCTCTCATTAAACTCTTCGGGGGGTTTTGTTCCTCTTTCCAGTGCTATTCCAGTGTACAATAAGATCTTGATCAGTGAAGTCAAGAGAAACGTTATCAGTGTCAGCTCAAAAGCGAACATTATCATCACAATACTGGAAACGCTACTTACTAAAGGAGCAGGAGAAGACACAAAGGCACAAATTAGATGGCTGGAAGAGATAAAGGAACTGCTGTAACATTCAGCCACCATTCAGGCATGGTGACTGTCATCTAAATATTCTTCCAGTCCACGTAGCATCTTCATCTTACAACTTCTGCTGTCTTCAGTGCTTCCTCCTTACCTCTCTCCCTTCAGTATAGCTTCATTCAAACCCTCCTTTAAAAAGCTTTGTTTTCCTCTCACTCTTTGTAGCTCTTGCTTTGCTTGGATATCACATCCCTTTTCTTTGTCTGCCTTGTATCCTTCTGAAGGAGTGGTGTCATGCTTCTTGCTTTAAAAAGCTTAATGCAGCAGAACCTTGATCATAACTAGAGCAAATAGATACCACCATAATCCATATATACAATAAATGGATTCTATCGGTCAAAAGCAATATTCTTTGTAGATACTGCAGGAGTAAAGAAGTCAGGTCAAAAGCACATGTGCTAAACTACATCAAGATAACCAGTTTAAGCAAGTGAAAAGTTGGTAGAGTCTGAAAGAAAGGTCATCAGTTTAGGTCAACCTGGAAGCAACAGAAGTAGCAATAACTGAGCTACAGCATTCCTCCATAAAAGAAGATAACAATCTTCTCATCATAGCCAAAGGAAGAAAATAAAGTATAATAACGCTGTGTGTCTTACTACCCGAGTCACAAAAAAGACCAAGATCCAAAGCAGGAGGTGAACCTTACTGCCTTAAAAGCAAGTAAGTTACTACACCAGAGTATCTGTGATAATAAGTAAAGCGTACGATCCCAGCCAGTTATCAGCAAGTTCACTTTCCTCCAAGCATCAGCCCTGAAAGGGAGATGCCATTTCCTTCAGTCACGAAGCAGAAAGAACCTGTCTGCTTTTTGTGTCTCCTGACGGATGAGGGTTCAGCTTTACATGGGATTGAAAGGTTTGTCCTGATCCATCAGAGCTTTTTATGAGACAATTATAGAAATGCATTCAGTGTCTTGCCTCCTCCTTTTCCTATTCTGAAATGGCAAAGGCAAGGCTACGATCTAGTTTTTGTTTATACACGCATTATCTCAGATGCCTAAGTGTTATACAAGCAATTTACGTAAGAAAAAACCAGAAATTTCAAGAAAGTACTACAGGCAGTGTCTAATCCAAGAGAAAAAATACAGGTTTTGGAGCCACAACTAACATCTATCTGCTATTATGTAAAGCAGGCTGTGGGTCAGTAGTTTTAAACCTGCCCAAGGGCAACAGAAAAGATTAATACATATCTGCTCATATCAGCCTCAAAATGAGTCGAGTATTTCAGGTAAAAGACTCCTAACCCCCTTAAGTGCCCATTGTTCATTCTTAGTATCACTTATTTCATTGATCTTATGCTCAGAACGTAGCTATGGTGAAATAAATATTTTTAAAGACACACTGAAGTGGAAGATGGGGAGGTCAGGGAAAGACACCAAACCTGGAATGCAAAGACATTTCACATCTTACGCTTCTTTCCCGAGTATTGATGCTTTGTAATCGTTAGCCTCTATTTAGTTAATACCCTAAACTTCCAGAATGTGTTTTCCTAAGCAACAGAATTATAATCTCTTATGCTCACTTTTGTGGAAATAAATCAGGCTAGCATCCTCTACAACACAGGACCACGGGCACGAGTGCCTTATTTGTTCTCCTTAAAAACGAAAGGGAAGGAAACCTGCTCTGCCTCTGCAGGAGGAGCAGCTACAGTAAAATTTGCGACAGCAACTATATTTAATTTCCAGTTAGGCCTCAATTAGAGCAAGAGCATGTGGTGCTCCACGCAGCAACGACAAGGCGCCGGATACCCTCCTGCGTGGTGTACAGGTCCTACAAGAAGCTAAAGAAATCTGTCAGGGAGATACAAAACGAAGAAATTATCAATATTAAAGGGTTAGATTACGCCAGTCTGGCCTGTCCCGATTCCCCCCCCAGGACACCCATAAACTTGACCCCGAGAGAGCTGCCCCAGGGCGGGAGCGCACCACAGCTCCAGGGGACTAACAACCACCCCTGTGCCTGGCAGAGCCGCATGGGAGATGGAGTTTTTATCACTTTGGGTGCTGCAAACCGCGGGAAGCGGGCGGCCCACACGGCACTGGCTCCTACAGCAGCTAGAATAACACATGCACAGCATTAGCCATTATGTTTTGATCGATCATTTCTGTGCCACCCAGGCAAACCATTAAGTTTGGGTATGAAGTTGAAAGCTGGTACTCAAAATCTTTTAATGAAGAACGAATGAGCTGCATCCCAGTTTTTACAGTTAAATGGGGCTTTTTTTTTTTTTCTTCATTAAAGCACTGAATACAACTACAATGTTTATGTGCTTAAGAAGATAGATCTCACAGAATGCCTGATTTTCCTCAAAGATCATCCGTTCTGAGAGACAATGGATGGATACAACCACTATCACTTCACTCTCCTCTCTTCGGGGCTGTTGAGGATGTGGCCCAGCGGATCTGCCAAGACCAGGTGAAAAGATCTCAACATTGTAAGCTGGTGATTCAATTCACAGAAATCCATCCCTTAATATCACAGCTGTGTACAAGTAAGTTTGCCAAATTATACGACAGTGCATTCACCTCTGGACAAGTTATGTGAATTTCTGCTTGTATTTTATCTATGATCTTCTTACATTCTTACATAGTTTCTTTGCTTCTAATTTTTTCAATTTCTTCTGAGTATCGATAGAAACACATGGACTCTTGAAACCCATCTGCAGTTATTCTAGACATTTGTACACAGAGAAACTGAGACATAAGTTAATGGGCTGACCTGATACTCAGTCCAGACAAATACCAAAGCAAAGAACAGGATCTAAGTTTTCTACATAGGCAACAAAGTGCTGTGTAAGGTTATATTAAATAAATACTAAATTTGTCTTCCTATCAAATGTTTTGACAGGTCTGCTACTTTTCCCCATCTTTAAATATTAGTTTATTATAAATATGCAAATCTATTACAGTCTTGAATGCTATCAGTTTAAGGCATTTTGATAAAATCCACCAAAAAATTGTTGAAAAGGAGCCTTTGGGGTCACCCAATCCCATCTCTCACATGACGAAGAGCTATTTCAAGCAATGTATCACATCACCCTGTCATGAAAAGATATTTCGAAAGCCCAAAGTTTTGTAATACAACTGGGTCTTCCTTCAACAGTAGGTTAAGTTATGGCTCTTTATTTAAAGCATGAGCTACCGAGAGACCCTGAGCAACTGTGACATTCCTAACCCCTCTGCACACCACTTAAAAACTTGCCTGCTTCTCCCTTGCATAAGGCAGAATTTCTCCCTTGCACCTGTTCTGCAGGATTAAGCTAGTAGAGATTTTCAAAGTCACAGTTTGATACCAGACACACCAGATGCTGTTAGTCTAAAGGCACTTTCCCAGTGCCACAACCCAAGGCGGGCTAGTTGGTCCGGATAGCTGTACTAGCCAGTGCAAAACACATTTTGTGCTTCAACATCTGTAGCAGAAAAATGACTTCTTAACAATTAACCTCAGTTATATGTCATGAACTTGATTATTACTATGAGGAGTAGCTGAGGGCCGGACTCTCAACTACATTTGATAGTCATTTTTTTAGTGGAAAAAAAGAAAAAGTACTTACTGGAAAATGACTATCCAAAAGTCCAGATGAAAGTCTACTATGAAAAGACATACTTTTCTTTTAGCTAGTGAGATTAAACCATCTCTTGCAGTCCTTTTCCAGGGGCTTATCTTTTCATGGTATAAGAATAACAAAAAAGTACTCAGTGATACCAGTCACAGAGCACAATGCCAGAAGCTGAGATTTTTACCATGGAAAAACAAGCAAAAAGTTGTGAAAGACCATCAGGTAGTTGTTGAACCTAGCCAACATTAGGGCTAAGAAAAAGCTTAGCATAAGCACTTGAAAGCTAGCCTGTTGATTTAAAGCTTGTTTACCTAGCAGTAACAGCATCCATTTGTACTGAAGATGGACTTCGGTCAATAAGCACAAATACTTAAGCCACAAATGGGGCTAAAGGGATTTCTTAAGAAAAAAAAACAATTAAAGACTTAATGTGTAATACCTTGACTAAATAATCCCAGAGGGGAGTAATAACCTTCCTGAAATACGTGGAGGATGAACACACCAAGGAGAGAGATGACTCTTCAGGGACTAAGCTAAGAGGATTAAAATTTAAAATATCAGAAACTTTAATAGTGTAACCTATTAGGCCATGGAATAATTGGTATCACCAGAGCAAAGAGGCATTCCATTAATACTATATAGACAAAGTACTCGCAGTGAGGCTGTAGAGAAAAGCATGAGACCATAAAAGGTTTTTTGTAGCATCATTTTTAAATAGACTATGAAGTCTATTATTGGAGTCTTTTAAATATTTTAGAGCAATTAGTTTGAAATAATTGGTGAGATTTTCAACTGAAAGTCGGAGAAGGCTTTTCTCCCCATCTTTCTGTAGGAAATTACTTCTTCAGCAGAATATTTTCCTCACTCTGGTTCATAATCTGTAGGCAAAGAAACTCTCACCTTTGAAGGCAGCTGTGCTTTCCCCCAACTCCACAGCTAACCTTCAGGCTTCAGCTGATGCTGGTGCTAGCATCTTTCATTTCTCAATGAAAAGTAGCGTCTGCATCATTTCCGGAACTTACCCAGTCACGTACAGTGATGGTAATGCTGAACTGATTTTTTTTAAGATCAAAATCTGTGTTGCCACATAAAACTTTGTAACTGAGATACCAGTAAAATGAAGAGTAGTTGGAATTCCAAGCTTCAGGGAAGATACTGACTGCTCCTAGCAAGAAGTTCCACTTCTAATATGTAGATGCCCTGCACCAGATTTATATACCTTAAATTCAAACAAACTAAATGATCTATTTCACCACACTTGATTAAACTCAGTACACAAATTCCCCAAATCAATAGTTAATTAAAAAAAGGTGGCAATTTCTACATACTAAATTAGCTCATATCTAGCATCCTGCATTCCCTGTTCCAGGTATGTGTATACTGGAAGAAAGCAAGCTAGTTCGGCTGGAAGCAAGTTATCTTTTGCCTTTTGTTTTAGGGACTAAAAAAATCTGAAAATCCCACAGCAACAGAAAAAAAAAAAAAAAAAAAAAAAAAAAAAAAAAAAACAAACCACCTTTTGTTAATGATGCATTTTGAAAAACAGATCATTACTGGGTATACCAAGACTGACCATGGGAGGGCATTGCGAAGTTGTACAAGGCTTGACAAGCCTACACGAAGAAGGCACTAAGAAAAAACAAAACAAAACAACACCACAAAAAACTCAACTAACCAAAACAACACAACAAAAAAACACAGAAGAAAAAAAAAAAAAAAAAGGAAAATCAAACCTTCCCTGATGTCTAAATCTATCCAACTCGGAGCCATCCTATTCTTAGATTTCCTACAACACACCACATGGGGATGGCAGGGACTTGATGAACCAAACACTGGTGTACAGCCAGGACACACAAGAGAGCTAAGAAAAACTGCCCTGAAGCCTTTATTCTTGTGGTAGCTCTTAGTAGACTTGTGTAGTAGACTGGTAACCGGAGCCATTCATTTCTCATTTCTCTTCCTTCCTATGCCCAGCCCAAAGCAAATATCATTCGGCATTCCTCACCTCTTCAGGAGTTTCACAGACCATTGCTGAATGGGATAAATCATTTTGTTCTTAGGTGCCCAGCAACCCAAGGGCACTGACTAGTCTCTATTTCACATGAAACTAGTCGGTCCTAAGTTGCTCTGCTGTACTCTATGGGACTCATTCACACGAAGCACACTGCAAAAATGAGTTGTAAGAGTGACTCATGAGCTGCTCTTTAAGTCTCCAAGTTTTAAGACTTTTCTATTTTTCACTGCATTTGACATCCAAGTACAATACAGCCAGTTATGCGAACTTGCCAGCAGGAGAATGACTTCATCCCATTAGGATATATTTTTGCTACTTTCTTGGCTTATTTATTTATTTATTTATTTATTTATTTATTTAGCTAAAGAAAATATTTTTTATGTATCCCAATCTGGAGCTAGCAGATGTGGGGATAGAACTTGCTATTTGCATTGTGCTAATGTAAGCCAGTTCAAACTACACAAGTACATTGCAGCTTCAGTAGGCGCGTTAGGCTTACATATGCCACCTACCCGGTGAGGTCTCTCCTGCCCAGCTAAGCCTCAGGATCATTTGTCATTCAAATACAAACGGCCTCTGCTCCCTGCAGTATACACTCCGGTTTGAAGAAAGGCAACACCTGAGTAAGACAATAGGAATAAAAGCAAAGACTAAGACTGTTCGCACGTCACCTCCAAGAGTTTACTTCCTCATAACAAAGTACGAAACGAGTGGAATCTATGTATTTTGTAAAAACTCATCGAAGTTTTCAACGGAAGCCAGAAGAGCCGATGGCGCAGCGAGCCGGTACTCCTGACCTGCCTCCTTGTCTGTCCAGCCTGCTCAGTTGACAGGAGTGAGCAGTTAGATTTGAAGATGGCCCAGGTCAGTCCTCACTGCAAACAAATGCTTAGATTGTAACAACTGTAAAGGCAAATCTGAAACGTGTCCTATTTATGGCCCAGAAACCACCCACCAGTATTCTTCATAGACGGTTTTGTAGATCGCAGTCAGCTATTCCATTTCAAACTAAAGCTCTGCTTTGCACCTGAAGTTATTTGTGTGTGTGTGTGTGTGTGTGTGTGTGTGTGTGTGTGTGTGTGTGTAGTAGTTTTTTTGGCTTGTTTTTTTCTTTTTAACCGTACCTAGGATAATGAATTATCTGTAGCATATAGCTCTTTCAGTCTGTTCTTGACTAGCTACAGGATCTCAAGCCAAGTCTGGCTTCATTCCTCTACAAACCAGCAATACTGTGACTAATTCCCAACAGATGTTCTTCCCCCAGCTTTGCTGCTCCCTCAAAGAGGCGTTATCCTTTTTCAGAGGGCCTTTTCCAGTTCTCTTGTATGTACTTGCAAGACACGTCCTCCGGTGTAGTATCTTCCCCACAGAATACAGAGATTTTGTTACTGTGGAAGCAGACTTGGCTACCTCTCTGTCATGATCTCTTGCAATCTTGAGATAAAAAGGGAAAGCAAAATCAAGGGTTGGAACAATATGATTTTTATTCCTTTTGCTTATGCTAGTAGTGCTACCAGTCATTCCAGAAGAAATCTGATGTGATATTTTCCCCATTGTCACCTCACTAACATTTGTTCACCTTTGAATTATATATTTCTCTAATACATTCAGGAAGCGTTTTTTAAGGTAACAGAGAACATATTTCACATCAAAGAACAGTAAATAAACAAGAGAAATTCCTTTCTTTGTTTCTTTGAATTGATCTTACACAGTAAGGACAAGGAGAAAGGGGCAGAATCATTTGTCTGCCAAAAGGGTTTAATAGTTCAAGTTCCTGCAGTTGTTCTGAAAGTATGAAACCCTTTTTCATGAACACACTTCACAATGTATTCTATTTATTGGGTTTTTTTAGTAAAAAAAATGTCATGGTACCTCTATTTGCTGATACATAGGCAAAAGCATTTCAACTCTGAATTTAAGAGAAAAATAATTAATTGCTCTGAGGTAAATGTACTTAGAGAAATTAAAGCTGGCTTACAGAATATAAAGCAATGTATAAAACCAGCAACTATTATCCTGTGATATTCTTAAGCGATATATTTTCTTATCTCACTGAACTGGCCTGAAGAATTAATACTAAAAATAGGTCTTTCACTTGTTATTTCATATCACTCCCATACTGGTAATCCTGGCACAGGTGGGTTATTGATCTCAGTGGTTACTGACTGGAGAAAGTGACAGTAGAGTTGCAATTTTTAATTTTCCACAGATAGTGTAAGTTTAAAAACCAAATTAGAACATAATAATATTAGCATTAAGCACTGCTAATTCTGTTCGATGCATCTGCCTCATATCTGCAGGGAGCACAGCAAAGGTCACCAGTTGCTAAAGGTTTATTAAAATAAATAGGTTTATTAAAATAAACTATGAATCCAGAGGTATGACCTCTGTACTGTGAATGATCTCTTTACTCTTTACTACCTCTTTATGCAACACTAAGGTTTGAAACAGAATTAATGAAGGTTATAAAATAATTTTCTCGGATGCCTATTTTTCCCTTGCACAGATGTATCCTTCATTTCAGTCCTTCTACTCGCATAGCGTTCAGGATTTTCAAATTGAGTAAGCCCATAAGATATTTCCCAGATAGGAAAAATGTTTGCATTGCTTTTGAAGCCCAGTCACGGACCTTTTCTGCAGTCAGGGCAGTTTGTGTGCCACTGGCATCTGCCCGGGCCGGGTCCCGCACCTGGGTCCTTCCTCCCTCCGCGCCTGGGTGCCTGCGGGAGGCTGCGAGGTCACCCGGCGCTCAGGGGACACAGTGTCCTGCTCCCTTCAGAGCAGCTAACTTGATCCGGCTGGCACCTGGATACCAGAAAAATCCTCCCAGTCACACTCTTTAACTACACAGTAACAAAAATCGAACAGCTGATGACTACGCCTCACACATCCTGTAGGGGTTGCGAGGAATTTGAAGGGGTAGCCTACAATATCCCATTTTTCTCAGTCAATAAAACATAGCCAGTGTTCCTTGCACCTAACTCCGACAGTCTTTTAATTGATTTTTGTCTAGAGTCATTTCTTGTGTCTATACTAGACATTTTTTTCCATAGCTTTGTGCTAGGAAACACTCTGACATAGAGCAGAATTATAAAAATATTTCGATCTCAGGGAGGTTGAAACTGTGACCAAGCTTGGTAAATAGCTCAACAAAAAGGGAGAAAGCTTCTGAGATACTGAAATACTTCAACATTTAAAAAGAAAGGAGCTTTCACACTCATTTTTTGTTTAATACTTGACCTAGAAAAATAACATTATACCCAAGTCCCCGTGACCATGGCTGATGACACTGCCGTTCATGAGAATGGCTTTCTCATATATTTTCTCTCAAGACTCCTCACTTGTTCAATACCTGGAATAAACAGCACCTAGCGAATCTATAGATGTTTTGTTTTCTATTTCTCTCTCGCTGTTCAGTGTTTGGCTGTGCATATTCTTGTTTTTCAAACTCTGGCTCTGAAGACACCGAGTTACTGGGGCCTGGTTTTCTATCACAGGCAGCGCGGCAGCTTCTACGCGCAGGAAAAAGGCAGCACGCTGTCTGCTCTGCTGAAACGGGTTTTTCTTTTCACAGTTCTCTCTTTTTTTTTTTTTTTTTTTTTAAGTTTGGATAGCCGATTACAATTTCGATGAAATGAACAACTCCGACACATTTGGTTTTGAAAACATCCAGGATTCGATTGCTGCTCTTAGGGTGAATAGAAACTGCATTTCCACATGTTCCAAACACAGTTTCGGGTCTGCGTTGTGCTCAGATTTCTCCAGCGGTTTCTCGGGCAGGAGTACATGGGGAGCCACTTCTCACCCCTCAGAGATGGCAGCGCTGATTGTCTCCCCCTCGCCTCAACCCACCGCCGCCACCCTCAGCTGCCCGAGGTCCCCGCGGCGGGCGGGCGGGTGCACCAGGGGTCAGAGGGAGAGTTGGGTGGGCGAGAGCAGGGTGGGGGCAGTGGCCCGCGGGTGGTTTAAAAGGCGGGAAGCCAAGGGAGGAATATGGTGCCTGGCCCGGGCCTGCCTGGGGCCTGGTGCTGGGTGAGGCCGTTTGGGAGCCCTGAGGGGGTGTTTGAGAGCCCTGAGGGACCATTTGTGAGCCCTGAGGGTGTTTGTGAGCCCTGAGGGTGTTTGTGAGCCCTGAGGGTGTTTGAGAGCCCTGAGGGGCAGGTGTGTGTGTGGGGAGCCTGTCATGCAGGAACACTTGCCATCATGAAGTTGTTCTCTTGTGGGTGGAGAAGGTTTTGGAAACGGCTCAAACAAATGAATTTCTGACAATCATTGATTAAGACTGAACTGTGATCCATGAAAGCTTTTCTTGTGTTTTGCTTCCTTTGTTTCCCCAGGGCTCCTTAACTGTTTCTTCAGGCCTCTTTGTTTAGAGAAGAGTAAAAGCCTCCCTGTGTAAATCAAAAGCCTTCAACAGACACGTGGGCAACCCCTAGAATGGGCAAAGATAAGGGGGGCTCCAACAGAAGGACACGGAGATCCAATCTAGGGAGGATGATTTTGCTAATTTAGGAAGAAACTTACTGGACTTTACTTCACAGCCCGTGCTCTGGAAAGAGCATCAACTAGCAAAGGCCGTGAAGAAGACTACTTACTTCTTCCCTCGACCACCAAAGACCCTCCCTCTATTTTTACTACGCATGCTCAGACTATGTAAATGAATTCCAGGAGGTCGTTATCATAAGGCATGCCTTTCCAGGAAATCTCATGAATATGTATGATTTGTGTGTGTGTAAACTGATTGTAAAAAGGATTGTGCCCCTTGCTAGTTCCTAGGAGCCCTTATGGTGGAGAATCCCCAGGGTGACCCCAGCGCTGCTAATGAAGAATTCCCGCTGAACAGTAAAAAAACTTCACTGTAGAGTCAATTGCTTTGTTTCAAGAAGCATGCGCTGAACAGAAAACTTCATAAAGAAAATCAGACAAATGCTGTTACATTACTCAGTGGCAATTCACGTGAGAGTTCTGAAACATGACAGTTGTCAGAGCTTTTAAAAATATTTACCCTCCCTCACATAAATGGGACTAGAGGTACAGAGTGACAGAAGTTCTCAGTAAGGACAGGAAAAGACCTGTCTCCTGAAGGTAACTTCAATATTTTATACTTATTTAAATATAAGAACTCTTAGCCTGTTTCCAAAGTCAAGATTTAGTATCTGCTTTGAGTCATTTTCTTTTTTTTCATTGCTTCTCTCGCGCTTCCTCTTCCACCCTCCAGCACTGCAGAGAGCCCTCGCACTCTTCTGGGGTTTTCTTTGAAAGCACTCATTCTCTGAAGACTTGGTACAGAATGGAAAGGTGGGTGGAAAAAAAAGAGAATTCTGCTTTTATTCTTTATGTGCTGCTAAATTCTAGTGCCTGGGGGACAGTTACGCAAATCAACACTGATGGGAATTATGGGGCTGTAGTCTTCCACAAGTTTGAGAGTTTAATGCTTAATATACACTTTATCATAACTTCTGGAGCTTATTTTTTATTATTCCATGTTTTCCCTTGACATCAAAGCTCAGACAATGCAAATCTAGTAAAATGTATAGGTAATGATATTTCATCTCAGTTTTACAGACTAACAACCGGAAAGGGTATATACCTTGAAGTGGAAAAGGGAATGTACAAATATTGGAGAAACTTAGAAAATCTCCCAAGGTAAATCAAAGGGAAAAAGGAACACTTTTTTTCCCAGTAGCGTCAAAATAAAGCAACCCAACAAAGTGCTTGATCACTACAAAACAGTAGTCTTAAGTTTTTAACAATCCCTTTGGAACTTCATCTAGCTCCACTGAAACTAAAATCCTCTCAAAATATTCCTGTGTGTCAGATCCCTTCCGACTGAACGTAAACTCACTGGATGCAACACAGAAATCCTGCTGTTCCCTCCGTCACTTCCCGGGTAAATGCCCTTAGGGTTGGGACTGTTAAATAGTGAGACATCTCAAAAATGGTGTCAGGGAACAGCAAGGGAAGGCTGGCCTAGGGAAGGAACACAAGGGGTTGAGCACAATAGCACAGCAGAGGCGGTGGCTGCAGTGACACTTTTAAAGGAAATGAGATTTTTCCAATGCCTAAAATTCAAGGTCCCAGTGTGACCCTGGACCCAAGGTCAGTCTAACACCTAGTGTCTGAATAATCCTAAGGAAGAGACTAATTATTTGTTAAGATTGTGTCTCAGGGCAGCTGAAACCAGTAGCTCAAGTTCTGGTTTAACTGGCTGCAAATCCCCGAATTCCAGTCCCAGAGTTTGTTAGCCATGAGATGCTCTGACTGAAACATGGTTTGTCCAGCTACGGGCTATTTGTTAGTATAAATAAAACAGTTTGACTGAAGGAGACATTCATATAGCTCTGTTGTTCATCCTCATACACTTTTATCTAAAATGATTTAGTTCTTGTACTAAAGTGATGTTTAAGAGAAAATTTAACAAGGCTCAGTGGGCTATTGTGCTATTAAGAAAAATACTATAGGAGTAGCGTGTTTGTACAGATTCTATAAACAGCAGAAGAAACAAAATATATTTTGACAGAAGGTCACCTGAAATGAGGTGTTAGTAGCTACAGGACAGTAGCGAAGCGCACATACAACCTGCAGACCTGATTTTAGAGCTTTACACCAGCATTGGTATTCAAGGCTAAAGCCAGTCTAGGAAATGGGACTCGACCACCTGCTACAAGTGAACTTGAACCTTGTTAAAATGAGCCTTTCCCACAGTGCATTACTAATTCTCACTGACACATCATCTTTCACTGCCATTTGCTTTAGTTTGAAGCGGGAATCAAGCTTTCAGATCAAAATGGCAAATGTAATTCCACTCCTCTGATACAAATCATTAGAGTTTGATGGACAGATCCCATGTTTTGGGATGGTTTTACTTCAGAGAAGTAGAATTGTCATGTCCAGAGTGGACGTCATGCAAGACTCTGTGTATGTAGCAAAGGGATTCCTCTATTCCAGAAGACTTTATATAACAAACTAATTGAAATATTTCTAGGTGAATAAAAGGAAATTACACACCATCATTTATGGAGAAGAAGCAGTTTTGTTTAATCACTGTAGTTTTAAGTCATTACATTTCTTGCAATCCACTGAGCAAACCTATTTGCATAACTAGGTTTTAAATGCAAATCAAATAAAGAATTTTACTAAGTGGATGATTTGTACAATACAGGCTCTAGGTCTCTTGCAGAATTACTTTGATGAGGGAATGTTTCTTTAATTACGCTGAAGGCCTATTACCCCATTACAGCCACATTGTTTTGTGGATTGAATATAATTTTGCTGTTTCCAAAGATTCCTTGCCATAATTCTGAAGAAAATGCAAACAGCAAGCAGACACTTGAGACACATTAGGTAAGAGATGAAGATGCTTTAGTGAATTCAATTTAAGCTGCAACATTAAAGTGATTTTGTTGAATAAAACATAACGCAGTAATGAGCCTGTGTATGTCAACTCTGCAGAGAAGATAATAGCTGGAGAGCCAGCTTTCCTTGCCTCTTTTCCAGACTCTTCTTTCCTTCGACTCATTAGTCTAATGCTGCAAACAGAAATCTTTTCTACTATATGCTTTATTTCAGTTTAAGTATATTCCCTACAGTTGTATTTCACAGTTGAATAAAGTGTTACAGGAATTAATTTATGTCAGCTTCACAGCAGCACTAATGAGATTACACACTACGTATCTTTTACCCATTTATGCTTGATGTTAGGGACAACATAATCTATAGATCACTCTAGATCACTTGGCAGTGTTTGCTGCCTTTTTACAGAAGGAGTATTTACAAATGTATGCAATTAAAGGAAAATAAAAATCTCGGTTATACTCTGTACAGTTTTTCCTCATTCTACTTTCTGACATCCTTCATTTTGTAGACAACTCACTGAATGCAACAGGACCATAAGCCCGTTATGTCCAGAGTAAGGACTACACATTGGAGCTCGTGGTTTCTTCCCTCATCTTGGAGGTGCTCAAATGTGAGTTACATACAAGTAGGTCTTTTGTGACAGCTAGAACATTAATCTTTACCAAAAAAAAAAAAATAATAATAAAAAAAGGTTAATATTAAAGAAAAAATCTAGCAGGGCTCTTTATTAATTTTAGCTTCCACCAGACCTGTTTTAATTTCCATATGGAGTTAACTTATAACTTTAGTTAAGTACAGCAAAACTATCAGTTTTTTTCTTTTAAGATCTACCAAAATATCTATAATCTGATGTTTGTAACTGGACAGGTGATGCCTAACACTTGTATCTGCCCTGTTTTTTGGTTATTTCTATCTTGGGCTTTTATAGACTTTATGGTTTTAGAAAGAACAACCATCTGCTTTGATGACACAAAACCCTTTGCTGCAGAAAACTCTCTGGATTCTGTGATCGTAGTGTACTGGCAGCATTTCTGCTTTAAGGAAACTCCTTTGATTTACTCATGGAGTCTTCATTTTATATGGAAAAGAAAGGTAATAAATAAAAATCTCAGCCTTTCATCATTTAAAGGGGTGCCTCACCTTGTAAATTCAAATTGTTTTAATGGTTTGGCACCGTTTTATTTAGTCTTCTTTGAATGAAGAATAGCGAAGAACAGCCAAGCTTATGCATCACTACATACATGAATCAAAGGAAAAAACAAGAATGAAATGTTTCATAAGGGACAAAGCAACAGGAACTAAAACAAAACTCTATTTATAGGGGGAAAAAAATGAGGCAGACAACCTATTTTGTTTGAATTTAGATGTTCAAAAATCCCATGCCTTTGGAAGACAACGAAAGCCCTTGGATCTGCAGGGTGTGGAGAGTTCAGTGTGGAAGCTGGGGGGTGCCCCAGGGGTCTCTGACCTACCTGTGCATGACAGAGCTGAACATCTGTTCACCTCTGGGGCAGGCTGGTGAGTGTGGTTGCACTGGTGATACCAACAGTGCTTTGGCCATTGCTGCAGTGTGGCAGCCAAACGCCTTCAGACCTCTTCTCACACTCCTGTGAAAGGTGTGCAGGGGGACTCCAGGGGAGCAGCAACTACAGAAGAGCTTTAGAGCTGATCAAAGCTGCCCTTGCAGTCTTGTTTGCTCTTATCTCCAGTTCTGTTCTCCTCACAAGCCTCATTTCTTTGCTGTTTGGGTCTGTAGAGTTTCATTCCATTTAATTAAAAAAAAAAAATCATTTAAATTCTGGGCAACTGAAAACAACTTTATAACTTAGGTGGAACAATAGATATTATGAAGTCCAGGGGAATTGTGAGGTTGTATTAATTAATAGAATGATAATAAAGCACAAGAAATTATTTGAACTACTAAGTGAAGGTTGTAGGAACTACAAGTGATAGTATATATATTCCTTCAGTAGAGGAATAAATGAATGAGTCTGCATTTTCCTCTCTCTATACTTGCTGCTCAATCCTTAATGAGGAACAGAGCATGCTAGATTGTGCAGTCAGATGGAAAGCATCCATTCCCATCTCTTCAGTCAAAAAAGTACTACGTTTTCAAAAGGTAAAGAAGGAAGCAACAATTTCCAAACGGGTGTGTTTACCACAGGCAAGTTAACTCTAAACTACTGTCTACACCATCAGATCTACGGTGCTCCTTACCTCAGATAGTAGCAGAAAAGAAACTTCAGCAGTGATGTCACAAAGGGGTGAGATCTGGACATTAACCCCTTCTAAACATGGGAAAATGCTGCTCTGTTTCCTGTCCTGAACCATTTTTTGTTCCCTGAGTCTTCCTTTCTCATTGATCTGTTCTGACGACCCTCTTCATGCTGTTGACATCCAGAACAGGGCGTCTGTGCTTGTAAAGACACACAATGGCTACAGTTGTGTGTCAGAAATTGTATTGGGACATGGACAGGACATCTATGCAATCCCTAATTGTTTGTGTGTGACCCTTGTCAGCCGTGTCATTCCTGAATTTGCTTTATTGCGGTAGCCCCAAGTCAATTTTTGATTGCACTTCAGCAACTGGCGGTGTAGTTGCAAAGTAATCAACATTTTCCATCTTCTATCTGTACAACTGACTCACCAAAGAGTGCCCTTTATCTTGTACTCACATCTGGTTCATTTTATCATTTTTTAGACAATTTCTCCAATATGCGCGGTAGTTCTAAACTGCTCTCCGAAGTCTTTGTGGCTTTACTGAACATATCTTCTGATATTTAGATTCCACCGTGTGGACCAGGGTTGACAGCACAGTATAGAACCAAGGCTGTTTGAGTGTCCATCCTTCTGCTGAAAGAAATACAGAATGGAATATGTACTAATAAAGTAATATCAACACACTGGAGTATTTTTTCACAACACCCACGAATCCACCTTTCTCTATCTTTCCCTTAATTCATTCACCCCACTGGAAATGCAGTATGTGTGTATGTCTTTCATTCAAGCTTCTTCATGCTTTGCTGTTCCACCTCCGTTCCATAGTCTCTGTTATTTATCAGTAACAAAAGAATTACATTGCTCATAAGATTTAAAAATCTAATATTAAAATGCAACACCACCACAACCCCCCAAACACCCCAGAAAGAAACCCCCGTGTTCAAAAGGAATCAATCATATCTGTGGAAGTAGAAAATGGGCTGCAGTTTGTCAATTAATATTTAGCAACATGTTTTTTGTAGAAGGGGACCTTCAAACTAGAGACATCCAGTGGTTGTTAGTATTCTACAGCAATGTGAAGGACTTGGCAGAATATAAAGAAATTTTAGAGACTGATTATGCATTCTTTTTTATTGGTGCCATGTTTGTAATATTTGTTTGTCCCTGGCTGATGCCACAGTAGGTGATATAAAAAGATTTATGAATAATTTATAAAAGAACTCAGTAGTCATCAAAGAGCATTGCTCTGATGATGTAGCATGCATGAAGGCCTTGGATAATAGATTACAGAGGAAGACATTGAGAGGATATACTTTGCTCTGTGTTTTTTACTGCCTTTCTAGAAGTCTAGGCACTTTAGACATCTTAAGCTGCAAAAAGAAATTTTCCAGGTAAAAGCATTTTGAAGGTCTATCGTTTCTCCAAGTCCGTAAAACAATGAACTTTATAATAAAGAAAGATCATTGAATTTATATATTGTCTTAGCAGGTTCACTTGGATACCACCTGAGGCCTTCCATCAGAAAGATGTAAATTCTGTTTGTAAATCAGTCTAATCCCTAGATAGATGATTATCATAATGAGCAGGATTGCATTTTTAATTTTAATCCATGTTATTAACCCATTTGTAAAAGGGAAATAAAACACCATGGTGGTTTCAGTTCTCCTTCTCCACACTGGAGTTTCACAGAACCAAGAGCTGCTGTCACTCAGAACAGTAAATATGAGAGGGGATTTCACTGTAGGACCATTGAATGCAATGGAATTATTTGAGATAAGAATCTCACTGTAAAATATCTTCTGTTGGGACAAAAGCTGAAGCTACCTAAAGGGAGGTTCATAAAACTTCCCTTTCTGGTTCTTTCCCTTGCTGGTTCTTTCCCTTTTGACCAAAGGAATGGCACAATCAAAGGCAGGAGCTCGGAACTTCTGCTTTTAATTAATTTCATGAAGCATAAGGTGACCAGAGAAATCATAAAGCTAATTTAGAGTCTGTATCTAGTCTAAATTTATTGAGAGGATGTCAAAACTTTTCTCTGTGCCAGCACTGCTCCTTGTACCTTTAGAGAAGGAAATGTGATCCTTCCATTAATGATTCAGAGTGGCTGAGGCTATTTTGAAATAGATCAATGTCTGTGAAAAGTGACACTTTGGCCCTTCGAAATTCAGGCTTTGCTCAAAGTTAAGTTAAGGTTGCCTTTACTTTTCTTCCATGCAAATGTTAAGAGAATTAGCAGGCTCCTTGAACAGAAGCATGAGAAGAACTATATTTTAAATTTTATTAAGGTCAGTTCCGCTCACTTGAAGATAATAATTCAATGTATATCGCTTATGCTCATTCACTTCCTCATGCTCACATGTAGTAGTAAGAAATCCTGAAGGTTATGCTAATGTTATATTAGCTTTTCCCAAAGTGTGTGCTTGTAGCGTAGGGTTCTAACAGAGGGGGGGGGCACCTTGGCCCTGTAGGCACCTTATCTCTCTTATCCTTCCGCTTCTCCAGCCATTTATTTAATGTGTGGTGTCTCACCTTAAGTCAAGACTGCAGACAGATGTCAGCAGGTGGTGGGAAACTTGTGTAACTGGACCAGAAACTCACCCACTGTGTACAGGCAAGACAAAGAGGTATCCACCACGTGGGAGAGAGCTGTCTCCAGCTATTAATATCAGGCAGAGGTCAGAGAATCCTTCTGATCTGCTCAAACTTCATATGGTGTAGAGCAAAATGGCATTCCAGAAATTGCGGGGCATCGGTCGCTGAAGTCTATAAAGAATAGCAACAGCAGAGAATCCAAGCCGTTATTTTTAAAGCATCACGTATTAGAGATTAGGGGAACTAGGAGACTACTACCTCGGTAGCAGTAGCACCATGTTACGGAATAGAAACTCTTCTAAGGAAACACTTCATAAGCGAAACCGCCTGCGATGATCAGAAGTGTGTCACCAAGGTGTGTTACCCTTCTAGCAGGCTAAAATAGGAAATGGAAATCTGAGGTGATTTGGTAGAATTAATGGACTTGTTTTCAAGCACATCTTTTCAACGGTCTAAAATACAATTTTTGAATACCGGATGGATTATTCTCACTGGTCACATCTACGCTATCTGACATAGTTCTTTTTATCTCTTAATTTTTATTCCCAAAGACATCTGTAGCACAAACAGGATTCTCTTTCAAAATTCTTACATTCTTATCCTGTAGTCCCGATGGCAGGCTGAGTGAGAAGTGTTTTCTGAGTTTACTTCCATAGTCATCTGCCAATATCTGATCATCAGGCCAAATACAGAATTTTTACAACAATAACGGATGGTCTCTCTCACAGACCTACAAACACTAAGAGGAGTCAGATATCCACATGCACATTGCTGCATCTGCCCAGAGTATTTAGTATGGATGGTCTTAGAAACTTCTACAGGCGGTTACTGGGACCATACAGAGATGGCTTTGGAGTCTTTCTTTTTAAATTACTTTATAAAATAGAAATCTGCTTTCACCCATGGATCCCTAGTATATATCATATATTGTACATAATCTTGAACTGTATATCATTTTTAGCTTCTTCAAATCAGAGAAGCAAACTTACCTTTATGAGCATTTACAGCAGGCATTCAAATGCCATAGTGCTGCGTACAGTAGGAGCTTGAGAATCAAAAATTCATATTGGTGATCTCACAATGATTTCTTCAGCCACAGGCTGTAACCTCATATGTGGAAGAAGTTCTCCCCAGACTGACTCTGCTGCAACTCCACTGAGTTTGGCTTAGTTTGTAAAGAAACAGAGAATGTAAAGTCGTGCTTTAGAAAATGACAGTAAAACAAATATGCAGTTCCTGTGTTAGTGTCCTGAGAAAGAACCAGGTACAAAAGAAGAGACGAGTAAGAGAAGAAACATGATTTATAATAAGAATTGTCCCTTAGCTGGATGCTTACAGATATTTTCTGAACTCCAGGAGGCTTTTAATACTGCAATTTGGCTCCTACACCTGCATAAATATTTCAAAGCATGCTTAATTCTTTCCTGTTAACTCAATTTTTCTTAAAATCCTTCCAGATTGCATTGCTTCTAACTTACACTCTCATTTCCTTACTTCTTGAAAATCTAAGATGGAATTAATTAAAAACAACTGCTTTATACACAACAAAACTCAAAACTATCTCACCCTATAGAAAAAAGGGTTTTGCTTTGTTAACTATAGCTCTGTTGTGTCTTTTGCAAGACTCTCTTCGTCACTATGCTTGGGATTCTTGGACCGGTTTGAATTATTTAGATATTCATCCAACCCAGAGATACTTTTTCAAATAGGAAAAATATTAATCCTTACGAGAATATACACTAGGTTTGCCCTCAAAGTCAAGACTCTCATATTATCTTCTGGCACTGAACTGCTGGATGCATCTCTTAGAGACTTCCAGAATACATTCTACTGCTTTATATATATATATATATATATATATATATATATACAGGTGTCTTATTTTGCTTCTCTTCTGCTGAATTTAAATAAATAAATAAATACACTGGGTTTGCTCTATTTATGATTCTAGAAAACATGCCGGAAATCAAGGGTTGTGAGAGAAAAAATACTCCCTTCTTTTTAATCTTGTGGATATTGTTAACAAAGTGCTGTTTTTTTCTGAAATTAAGGATGAACTGGGGGTAGGTCTTATCCAGAAGTAACAGAAATACATTCACAGGTGTGTATTATAGCTTCCAAAGGTTTCTGTCTTCAGAAGTCATCTTGGATAAAGTAAGGTGCCTACAGCCATTTTGTGGAGCAACAGTGACATTTAGTGGCCACTAAAACAATTCCTAAATCCTGTTGACCTTTTATTGTCTTTCTGACCCCGGAACCGTTTAGCATACACTGTCACCCTCTCTGTGATTCACAGTTAATTTCCTCTTCCTTCTATCCCATCCTTCTGTATATTGTGTAATGTAATATTTGTAAAGGGGTAAAAAGCTATTTTCTCTAGTAGACTACCACAGGCATTTTAACAACATAAATTTTTGTTTTGAAGGTCTTCCTTGAACATCAGGTCTTCTGCATATCATGATAAAACACTTAATACTAATTAAATACCAAATTGCTTGAGAATCAGACCAAAGCAGTGCATTATACAAATCAAATTGCAAGGATTGGCTAGAACTGTTACTTCCCTTAATTTTTCACTCGGTTATCTCAGCATTCTGGTATTAAGCTCAGATTGTTCATTCGTGGTTTTGCTTTGAACCCTGAGCAAGACATGCAGGGACTTGTTCAAAGTCCCTGTTTCCTGCTCCACTTCACAGGAAGTCTCTTTTCCCAGATCTCTGCACCCCTGTTCCTACAGTTTTAAACTATGTCTGCAGAACTCGGCAAACTAAATGGGAAGAGGAGCAGAGCTGAACTCTTCTAGCTGGCGTGCTGTAACACCCCAAGCGGGTCCCTTCCTGACCTTGGGGAGCTCAGGACCACCCCAAGCGGGTCCCTTCCTGACCTTGGGGAGCTCAGGACCTTAGGGCACCACTCACTCTGCAGCACAATCCAAGCCGCGGGCTGCCTCAGCGCAGGGAACAACCAGGTCTAACAGCCAGTTACTCTGTTTTAGACTAGGCAGGTTCCTTCTGATGTAGGTTTTAGGAAAATTTCTGCAGGGCACCAAGAGAAGAAATGGTCAACGCTGAGCATGTCCGACCCAACCCTTCAGTAGCAGAACACTGAAGTACATTCGTGAACCTACTCACATTTCTGATGGAAATTACCACCTGTCCAAATTCAGAGTCCACCTGAGGTTTCACTCCCTCACATGCACATTGCTACGTATTGTTAAACGTCAGCTACACTTCACTACATATATAGAAACAGCTTTAGTGAAGGGTTAAGAGACCATTACATGCAAAATATGAGTTCCATTGGGATTACAAGCCTTAAATAAATATGGGTGGTCGTTCTGTTTTGTTTCACTCTGATTTCAGGGGTTCCATATATTGTAACAAAGGAGATCAGGTGTTTGTTAATTATTATAGAAACGTAAAAATGTCATTTAGAGTTTTTTGGCCCTGTTTTTAAACGGAATTATTTAGCTTAGCCCATTGACAGGATCCACATATCTACTGATGCGTAAACTCCCAAGAGTTCATCCTATGTCCCATACTGGGTCTCTAATACTCATAGATAAAATGTTCATTGAGAAACCAAAGGAGAAAACCAGACATTCAGCTAATGTCATTTTGAGTGTCACAGCAGCAGCTCTGGTGCTCATCTTGTCTGTGTTATACACCGCCATTCAGTGGAAGGAGTAAATTAACACCTACATTGAGGGAATAGAAATGAGAGCCTTGGGAGAGCTGGATGGATAAAACTGAGAGTTTTGCTATTTGACTAATTATGGGAAAACAGGACATGACTATCTCTTCCTGAGTCCCCTCATTTCACTGAGCACTTAATTCCTTTTTTCCCCTCTTGAGGCAATATTTGTAATTAGTGTCCCAGCCTGGAGAAATCTTCAGGCCACCTGTATGCCCAAGCCCCTAAGCAGCTGTGAAAGCACAACACTGCGGGTTTTCCAGCCATGTACTAAAGTTATCCTTCAGCACTCCTGAATTTAAAGGGCTATTTCAGAGATGTATTGTCTGTCCTGACCAAACTTCTTCCCTATAAAGAGCTTTGAAAATGTTTTATAGATTTAACCACAGACAGGAGTTTCTTTCAGGTAGTGCTATAATTTCTCTTTGAAGAACTTCAAATTGTGCTTTAATATAGTACTTTTCCCTCTAGTCATCTGTTTTCTTCCATCAGCCTTGTTCCCGACTCATAAACAACAGCAGTAGTTGGTATTCCACCCAAGTGCAGTGCAGAGACACCTGATTCAGCCAGATCAACACGGTTTATTTACCACCAGCAGGAAGCTCAGCAGTTTATTTATGCAGATACTCATCTACGTTAGTCCACACTGAGCTTTGCGTTGCCCAACAAAATCGTTTCTGGCTCAGAATTACTGTATTCACAACCAGCTCAGCTAAATCTTCAGGTCCTTTTCAACATCACTGCAGACAGTCATGTCTCCAATAAGAAACTGATTTTGAACTCTGAGGAAATGTTTCCAATCCTGAGAATGCTGCCACACACTGCTTCCTGAAATAGGGTTTTCTTCTCCCTCCTGTCCCTTGCCATGGTTTTGCAATGTTTGTAAATTCAAATGTTCTACAATAACGACAAAGTCCTGCAGACAGGTCTACAGCCTACAGCAGTCTACAAACATGTTGTTCAGTTTTGCGAGGCTTCGAGTCTCCTAATCAGAGGGAATTTCTTAGACACTTGGTCCAGATAAATTGCCTCTTTCTAAGCTATTCACATTTATTTAGGTTCTGCCATAGATTGGCAGGTTAAGCTTATCACAAAACATACGTACATAAATCAGTTTTTCAAATATTTTAGCATCCACCAGGATATCTAAGTATAGCAAAGAGACTGTGATAGGTAGGTACGTAAAATCCACTCCACTTGCTTTTTAAATATGACTTATAGCTGAAAGCGTTCTTTCCAAATTCTCACCTGGGCCTTCTCTCTTCTGTTCCTTCAATCCATTTTCCTTGCAAATAACCACATGTGAACAACCCAAATTGAACTAGGTATGGCTTCCACAGTACTGTTTGTTTGCAGTAAGTGGTAAGAGCCATAAATTAATTTCAAATAATTTTCTGAAATTCACATGAGGACCAGAATAGCTACGTACTTGTTGCCTAAATCTGTGTTCCAGGACTAAGGTGGCAGATCTTCATGCATTTTCTTCATTACCTGTCAAACTTCTCTCTTTTCTACTGATAAATGGTGAGAAGGTTACTTAAAAGTCTGGATTCCTACAATACGACTGATACACTTCGCCAGGGCAGTGTGCCCTGTTCTCGGAAGGAGAACGGGTTCCTAGCCAGACCACTCTGCCTCCTCACATTGCGGCAACTTGAGTTTTCAGCTCTCCGTTGCAACACACCCAGAAGGCACACTCTGGGGGCGTTTTTCTCCTTAAACTTACTTTATTTGGCAAGTTTTCACAAGGCCATCCTGTTCAAATTTTGCAACTATGCCTTTTACTGTTTGCATCTTCCCAGAAAAGCTCAGCGAAGAGAGCAGGTCTCCATCATCATTACTTTAGATACAGAAAAGATTTGCTCGAGGCTCCAAATTACATACAAGCTATCCCTCTCTATCTTTTCCTGGAACACTCTTCTTGGCTACCACAGTGGCAAGAGTCCCAAAAGTCTGTCCCCAGAGGCAGGACCGTTCACCACTGAAAAGTCTGTCAGCTTCTTGTTTCACCTGATTCACATCCTCAAAAGGGTTTTCCTCAGAAAGAATTTGTGAGATCTGACTGGGCCTTTGTATACGTCTGCTATCATAAGGAAATCCAAGCAAGTATTGTGAGCAGTTATCTCTTTGGCTATCAGTAATTGCCTCCCAAGTTCTAGCAGCACACATTTCAAGCCCGTTTCTGAGTAAGTGCCTGTTTCATATATATTATCTCTTCCTGCAACTCATTGCATAGCTCAGCTGGGTAACTGCTTCTTCCCCAAGCACACTTGGTTTTTCTCAGGCTTTTTTAACCAGTTCTGTGATTTCCACTCACCTAGAAAACCTGGTTGTTACACATAATAACCAGCCTTGCAGCTAAACTTGCTGTGACTTACTAAGAATGTAAACAAACCGGTCAGACTTACGTATTTTGCTTTGATAACCTTCTAAATTGGGTATTCCCTTAGGAAATGTTGACATAGCTATCAGGAAGCCTTCTGTTTGTAAACGACCTTCTGGGTTTTGAGCAATATTTTTTTTTCAGAATAGTCGCAGATAATTGAACTGTTTTCCTTACGCATTACTGCTGATTTCCTCTGGTTTATAAACTGAATAATCATTGTTGCCAATGTGTTTGGCAAATGTCATGACCTATTTTGGAGCTCCCCTGTTCAGTCACACCTATTAGAAATAGAATTATATTCACAGGCCCTAGAACAATCAATTTTTCCTTTTCCCAGCAGTGGCAACGTTTTTTGTTCATGAGCTGCTACAAAAATTGGTAAAACTCTATGGTAAATTCCACAATTTCTCAGTATGTCCTTGTCTTTCTTTTGCTGATCTTCACTTGCAAATCGAGTCTACCCAAGTAGTAATAAATCAATTTATTGCCAATTTATCTGAGAAGTCCTAATTTGCATCAAACATAGCAAAAGCCCAACTTTGTTTACATATTACCTTTCTGTCCAGATTTCCACTATTTCCCAGCCAGGTTAAGCTGGTGGCTGATTTGAAACAAAATGTCAAGGGCTGTACGGTCTCTATTTTTTTCTGGACGTAGATTTTGAGTATCATCAAAATTATATTAGCCAACTTTGATATGACATAATCCCATTTCTGTCCATCCCCTGAGCCAGTGATTGTGATGCTGATGGTAAACTGCGCTAAACTGAACATCCAAACAGTTTTGCAGCATTTTGCATTGATTAGTATGAGCAAAAATAATCCAGAATGCCTCCAAATTAGGCAACTGTTGGTAATTACTTGTACTTTCTTACTGATCCAGTCCCAGGTCTGTGAATTTTTGATCTTTTTCTCCGTGTTTTTCATTAGCCCCTTAAGTTGTTTTAACTAGGTCCAGTGCTCTGTTTTGTGATGAAAAATCAGTTTGCTTTCCAAGATCACAAATCTGCAAGCCAGAAAAGAACTGAATCAAGTCTCTACATCCAGGTTTACTGGTGTAACTACTGGCCTGAATTACTCGAAAAACAAGGCAAGCATTACAAACCGAAGTTGATCAGACAGATGTTTATCTTTAGAAAGACATGCTTAATAACTTTTATCTTTTGGAATACATGCTTAATAATGTAGAAATATTTCACAGAAACACTAATGTAAGCATAATCGTGAAGGAAAACTTATCAAAACATTTGTTTCATCAAAATGACTTGTAAAAGCAATAAAATTCTGACAGCAAAGCAATAAAATTGAAAGAGTACTTGTCTCTTTTTCAGACTGACTCTACCTCTTTTATTGCTCATAACTGATTAACTGTGATATGGGGCTGTATTCATCTTCCCCACCTTTGAAAAGGAGGCTGACTGGCTCACAGACAGCAAGAAATCTTTGGAAACGACAACTTCTAGCTACGTACCTGATCATCCCAATGAATTTGTTGTAAATTGTATGCCAACTCTTCCCTGTGCATGTTTCAGTAGTAAAGTGAATGGTATGAGGCATAATTCATTACAGATCATGTGGATTTTGAGATACTTCTCAACTCATGTCTGAATATTTAATCAGTGTGCATAAATCCACATGTTTATGGCACCACAGGATATAAACCAGTGAAGAATCAGATATGCCACCCAGGCCTAACTGAAGGGTAGCTCAAAAGTCGGGATTGCCTTATTTATACCTTCTTGGTACAACAAGAGAATGGATTTTTTTTGACTGATTATTATATTTTGCCTTTCTTCTGCAAAAACTTAGCTTTCCAGCAAAACCATAGTATCTCACTGCTAATACTGTTAAATACGTTCATGATTTTCTCTTGGACACTCTATGCCTTTCACAGCAATAGTCAAGTCACTCACCCCAATATCCATTTTGTTCTTAGTATGGACATTTCATGGAATCCTAGACTGGTTTGGGTTGGAAGGGACCTTAAAGATTATCCAGTTCCACCCCCCTGCCATGGGCAGGGCCACCTTCCACCAGCCCAGGTTGCCCAAAGCCCCGTCCAACCTGGCCTGGAACCCTTCCAGGGAGGGGGCACCACAGCTTCTCTGGGCAGCCTGTGCCAGGGCCTCACCCTCCTCACAGGGGAGAATTTCTGCCTTCTGTCTAATCTAAGTCTCCCCTCTTTCAGATTAAACCCCTTACCCCTCATCCTATCCCCACACCCCTGAGTCCCTCCCCCGTTTCCTGCAGCCCCTTTCAGCCCTGGGGGGCCGCTCTAAGGTCTCCCCGGAGCCTTCTCTCCTCCAGCTGAACCCCCCAACTCTCCCAGTCTGTCCTCACAGGGGGGCTCCAGCCCCCCCAGCATCTCCGTGGCTCCTCTGGCCCCGCTCGAGCAGGTCCGTGTCCCTCTGCTGTTGGTGCCCCAGAGGTGGACCCAGCCCTGCAGGGGGGTCTCCCAGAGCAGAGCAGAGGGGGAGAATCCCCCCCTGGCCCTGTGCCCACCCTGCTCTGGGTGCAGCCCAGCACACCGTTGGCTTTCCGGGCTGTGAGCACACATTGCTGGCTCACAGTCAGTTTTCCATCCGCTAACAGCCCAAGTCCTTCTCCTTGGGGCTGCTCTCAATCCACTCCTGGCCCAGCCTGGAGTTGTGCTTGGGATTGCCCCGACCCATGGGCAGGACCTTGCCCTTGGCCCTGTTGAACTTGTCGCATGGTCCCACCTCTCCAGGCTGTCCAGGTCCCTCGGGATGGCACATCCCTTCCCTCCAGCCTGTCGGCTGCACCACGCAGCTCAGTGTTGTCAGTGAGCTTGCTGAGGGTGCCTCAATCCCACTGTCCATGGCACCAACAAAGATGTTAAACAGCACTGGTCACAATAAAAATGGTAGGAGATTGGGATAATGAAGAGCAAGAAGATCAAAGTTTACCTGAAAGCTATGAAATATTTTCAGAGAACATCCTCTTCCATGAGGGAAGAAGGAAGAAGAAGGATGGAAAGAACAAAGGAAGGAAATGAGGTAGGAATGGAAGGAAGAAAGGAGGAAAGGGATGGCAGAGAAAGCAAAGGAAGGAAGACATGAAAGAAAGAGGGAAGGAAGAGAGAGGTCAGAAGTAAGAAGCAAACTTTGGGGTGTAGCTGCTTGTGCCGTTCCTGTATGTTGGAGAATCTGGAGACCTGATAAACTGAATACTAAATTTATTCTTTCATAAATAAATTAAAAAATATCCTTTCTTTCCTCAGAAACTATGAACTAAACATGTTTTGACAGATCCCTTTAGTTCACCACTGAAAACAGAAGGCATGTATTTGCTATTAAAAGGTATCAGAAAGGGAATATATTTTTAAAGAAATCAAAGCCCTTTCTAAGGTGAGAAACTGTGAGGAGGAGGAAGAGGTTTCAGAGGAGAGGTTTCTAATACTCGCTTTCATCAGAGCTAAAACATTTGGTAGGATTTGGCTTCCCCT
>NW_020799118.1:393659-420183 GCF_003259725.1 Athene cunicularia | reverse complement strand
CTTTATCCGTACAGTCAGAATTTAATTTAATTTTTGCAGAACATAAGAAGCTTCCGCCAAACTTTTTCTTTCCCTTGGCCTTTGAAGAAACCAGCCTTACAAGCACAAAGGTAGCTGCTGCTGCAGCCTTGGAGCCAGCAAGCGGTTTGAGTTTCTAAGCAGGTCTCAGGGCTGCACCCAGCTGAAGACCTGCCTCTGCTCAAGAGCTGAGATGGAGAGTGATGGACCTTGGAAGATGGAAGAACCTCGGAAGACGTGTGCCTGCACCAAGTCAGATCTGAGAACAGACAGTCCTCCTCAGTACGCGCCCAACACAGCTGCCCTAAAAATAGTATTTGAAGATAAATAGGAGCACACAGGTCCCTTGTGCCAGCCCAGAGGCACCTTTGTGCGAGGTCTGTGCTTACAGGCACGCCTTAATAATCCTGGGGACCTGCCTGGTGCTTGGAAGCATCAGGATTTACCTAGTTTGGGGGCTGAGCATTTACAGCTATATAAGCTACATGGAAATATCCAATGAATCCTGTTTCCTCCATATAATGTGTTTAATACATATAATTGCGAACTAAGTGAGAGAGTTATGCCATCTAGTTGGGCAGCTGCACAGACCTGTGAAGAAATGCTGGCATCAGATCACCCCGGCACTCCCTGTAACTACACCCTTACAAACAATGTAGGTACAACTCTGGCATTGGCACGGATGGGTAGAGGAGAGGTGGTTGCAGTATTCTCCTGGAGTCTCCACTTCGCTGGCATCATGGCTGGCCCAGAACGGGCTCCCTGTCTAGGAAGAGAAATTTCTGAGCTGCACAACAGGGTATGAATGTGGGAAAAGGCGACAAGCGTGAGCGAAATGTCACTAAAGCTCATCTGCTTCTTCCTCTGCGCTCTGATTGCACCAAATCTCACAGGTAAATGGCTAAAATATCTTCAGTTGTCAGGTGCTGTAAGAAACAAAAAAGTCTTTCGTCCTTTTGTTAAACATGCCTCTACAAAGCTGAAGCCAAATAGTATGAGGTCAGGTGAGCTGGAATTTTAATGGTTCATCTAAAATTAAGACTAGCATAAGCAAAAGAAAAAAATCCATAAATTCTATGTTCTGCAAGTCAATTCTGAAATCTAAAGGGGAGTTTCAGTTTGAAGGAAGTTGATAATAGTGTACTTGTCTCAGGTCTTTTGGTGTTCTGTGAGGAACTGAATTTTCAAGTCCTCTTTCCAATGCTGATCTCTGAGAACAGGGGATGCCCTGTCTGTGGAGAGAAGAGGGGTATAAGATGTTAATTAATAGCTCTTCTCTGAGGGTCGTTACCCTGGAAGGAGGTTCTGCAATTTGTAAACTGCTTCTCCAAGTAAATTCTAGGCTCCAAACACATCTCCTAGAAGGAGTCTGGCCTCAGATCTCCTGACTCCTCAGTGTTTCTGTGATGGTCAGTCCTCTGGAAAGCAAATGTGGCTTGCCAGTGTGCTCAGATTGTGCTGAGTTCTGTCCTTCTAAATGTGCCATCTTAACTCTTGAATTCAAGTTGTCTCTTGCTCCATTCTGTTCTCTGCCTCAGGAAAAAAAAAAAAAATTCCTTACCAACAAAACACTTTGGATCATTATTTATAGATCTTGGTTACGAGGTATGGAAACCACTGACTCAGTGTCAAGTTGCGTATGCAAAGTTTATTCTGTAGAATAGGGAAGATCATGACAAATGTGTTTTAAAAGATGGCAAAGCTGGACACCTATAAAGAAATTTGGGTTTCTTTTTACTGTATTTGTGTTTAAGGCCTGGCTAGTTGTGTGATGTTTCAGCACAGGAACCACGTTGCCTGTGTGGTTTGTGACTGCCAGCCTTGCTCAGCTGCATACTCGTCCGATTTTGTCTTCTACACTGTGACAGACAGTAGGAGAGAAAGGTGGGATGACCCACACTGTGTCCCCCATTCTCTGGCCTTGACCTGAAATATGAAAATTTGTGTCCTAGTCTCCTTTTTGAGCAAAGAACATTTTTTGGATTGAATGTTTATGTCTAAATGTGCCCCTCGGGTTGCACAGGGCAGACAGCAGGTTAGAAGACAGCGTGTTCCTGTCTAGCCTGGGAGTCCAGGCTTCGTGTCAGAGTGCTAGGGAGAAAAACAGGCCAGGGGTGTGTACTCGAGTCTTGCCTTTTGCAGTCAGTTTGTGCAGTCAGCAGATGAGGAGGGGATGTTCGCAGAGCCTCCAGGCTAGAGTTACAGCCAAAGAGATTGTTTAGCATAATTTATTATTCTTGTCTAAAATGCTGTGTTTCTACGAGTTAAGGACATACGGCTTCCATTTTCACCATTTAGCTGACACAGAAACTCCTTTAGATTTTTGGGGTGTTACAGACATTTATCTATTTTCTTGTCCCCGGTATTTAGAGTTCAGAATCCCCTTGACAGGTTCCTCTTCACTGAAATTTCCTCAAATGCAGAGAGGCAGACCATGCTCGAAGATACAAGAAGCTGGTGACATTGTTGTCCTCCAGAGTAGAAAAAGCAGCTCAGTTGGTAAAATGCTTGGGATTTAAAAGACAATGCGTATTAGCGCAGCAGGAAGGAATAATTTCTCAGCCATGTACCCAAAATTTGAACAAGCCTGCCAGAAAAAGCATTATGCAACACTGATTCTGGAGTCACTGTTTCTTCCTGTGTTTGTTGAGCCCCTGAAAAGAGAGGTTATTATTAATAATTTTATTAATATTTTTGCAGTGTTCGCTTATATTTAACAATAAGTAGTGGTGGTAGTAGTGAGGAAGTAGTAGTGACAAAATACTACTGTGTTCGCTATTCACAGACAAAGGAGAGTATCAGAATCTATCCCAGAGCAATGGAATTTTATCAGGGTTTAAGTCATTTTAAACTGAAAAGACAGACAAATGTACCTAATGTGATAATGAATTTATTTTTTTTTTTAAGTTGTAGGTTCTTTAAGTTTAACACAAAGAGGAGAAAATCATAAAATGAGAAGTCGCACCATCCTAAATGGAAATCCATTCTTTGTGTAATAAATGAAATGGAATATACTGCTGATAGGGTAGGAGGCAAAAATGCTCTTTACAGGGAAAATCTGGCAGTGTCTTTTCTTTGGCATGACTGGAGATGTTAGGGCAAGAGTCAGTACCTCGGTACCCTGGCTTGAAAGACTGTAGTTTGGCTTTTCCTGCGAGGCTATTCACATATTGCTCGTGAATCCAAAATGGAATGGAAGTGGTACACAGCCCCGGGCTAACAGCCCTCCGGGTCCTGCCTGCTCTCTCTGTCCAGTTGTCTCCTGCACTTTGTATGATTGTTGTTTCTTTTCCCTTCAAAATGCACACACCAGAGTTAATGGAGTATTTCAGTACTGAAACAACATACTTCACTGTGTATACTCAGTGCTTTCCCTGTTTATACAACCTAGAATTGGTCCCAGTGTCAAGCATGTCCCAACGTTAAACATTTGCTTGCAATTGTTTTGTGAGCTGTTGCAACAAATGGGTTGGAGAAACCATGAATATCATTTGTTTGGATATGACACAGGATACGTTATGTCTAGATCAACATTTGGAAGAGCATGAACTTCTCTTCCAAACTACAGCTTTCAGCATGGCTCTGGGTCCCAGGCAGAAAGCAGGGAAGTGCATCGTTGCTTTTACTGCTCAGGGACCCCGTTTAATTTGTATACTGGGTGAAAAGATCTCAAGTTTTAGCTTTACGCTTTTTGGATTCGGTCCTGACGGCTGTCCACTCCGCCCTAGGGCACGGTTCTGCAGTTACTAAGTACGTACAATCGAGTGAGACATACTAAAGCTGAATGATGTTTCACTTGTAGTGTATTTGTTATTTGTTTAACCTTACAAGCACAAAATCTTATCATTTTTACTTGTAACAGCTGCACACACACACATATATGTATATTTATGCCCACACAGAGATCTCGTTCTATATTCTTTGATTATGAAAGGTCCTGAAACTCTTTCTCTAGGGATGCAGTTCCCTTTACCTGAAGGCAAATGTGCAAACTAGTGCACCATTCATGTGAACTCTGTGTTCATACCACTGTACCGCACCACCACCGTCTTACCTGCAGTGCTGGAGAGGTTGTTTTCTGACACTGAAGTGTGAACCCTCCATGGCACTGAATGAATACCTGCTCTGTGCTGTGGCTTTGCCACAGAAGGTGTGTGGCCCAGTGAGAATCTGTAAATATCTCTAGATAACACACATGAGTATGAGGATTTTACCTTTTTTTCTTGGAGCAGAGTTCTTATGAGTAGTAGAATTTATGCCCATCCTGAATCTGTTAGTACCAAACAGAAACTTAAATCAGTGAACTTTTATTATAGGGACACATACACTGTCATTACGCCCAGAGTTTTTCCTTAAAGAAAGGAAGAAAGAAAGTTCAGCTGAAGGGAGGTGACAGGTCTCACTGTACCAACAGAAGAGTCACTGGTTTTCCCAGCAAACCAGGAGAACAACGCACTAAGCTAAGCATAGCAGGAAAAGCTAAGCATAGCAGGTTGGTCTCAAAACACATAGAAAATCATCTTTAGGCCATTGAAAGGTAGATAGTCCAGTTCAGAACTGTCTTTTAAATTTGGATTCTAGACAGTTTAATAGCATGGGGTTCAGTATGGCTGAATAAAAAAAAAATATATATATATATATTAAAAAAGTCCTAAAATCAAGTACTCAAAGAAATTAGGAAACACTCCGGTGCAGTTCACCTCTGTTCAGACCTGGAACATCATTGTGTGCATGAGTCATGTGGAAAAACTAGTGTCTGATCATGTAACTGAAGTCTGTTACGTAATTCATACCCCTGGGTATGCCAGCTCCCAGAATTAACATGGAACCAAGAGTACAAGGAAGGTAGTAGCAAACAATCTAAATGTTGAAAAGCCTGCAGAATACAAGAAACCAAATCGGTGATTAAGATACAGAATGAAGGTCAATGAAAACTGTTTTCTTTTTAAGTGCCTTGACACTGTTGTGGACCCCCAACAGGCCAGAAGCGATGGAACTGCTGATAGGACAGACAGTGCTATCTAGATTTGCTATCTAAATGGCAAGGAAGAAAGCTCCTCATCCCAGAGGGATCTGACTTTTAGTTTAAAGAATGGCTGAGCATTGTATCAACAGATCCATGTAACTAATGCCAGGGAATCAAAAAAGAGTCGGCACCCCAATGCTTTAAAAGATTAATCATCATGAAAACATTGCTCATGGACTTCTCAACCTGGTTTTGTTCTTGGGTAGAACAACTGACATTAACTGGTTAACTTTGTAATGTGACTAATGGAAGATAGGCTTGGTTCAGTGAAATAGATGTAATTTAAAAATAATTAGGAAATAATCTTTAGGTAACACACATATATTGTGATAGAACCTTGGTTCTGGGAGGGTGTTGAAATGGCCACTGCTACACTGAGTTGGTTCCATCCATTCCATTCCTTGGGAACCATTCCCTGCTGAGCAGGGAGAACATAATTACCTTGGGACTGGAAAGCAGCAGAACAGAGAGAGCTAAATCTGTTCCCGTAGTGTAGTACGGGATGTGCTCGTGGGGAATCCTGGTCCAAACTGCCAGGGATTTTACATTAAAATGCCACAGGATAAAATTAACTACACTGTAGGTACCATCTCGCACTTAGGCTTTGACAACCTCAGAGTAATGTAATAATTTCATTTATAGTCCATTGAATAAGTTTATTCTGTCAAGAGGTGCCTCAGTGACAGCCTACAAGCACTGACATTATTAGACTCCTGCAACAGGAGAAAACCTGAGCCAGAACTAGGATCTTCTGTAGTGTCCAGTCCAGTCAAGCCTGGAAAGAAATAGCACATGACATCCACTGGAGCAGCCTAGAGTGCAACAGAGCATCTGTTACCTGACTTCATTAAACTGAATTGGATGGCTTTAGAAAAGCTTGACCTTTTCTCGCCGTTTTACCGATACGGTGAAAAGCTCTGAGTCGGTGAGAAAGCACACTTTGCCTTTCTGTAAACAGTGCCAGCCTGACTGCTCTGTCGTTTGCTCTTTGGTTGCCATTTCTTCTCTGCAAAATACTTTCAAACACTCAAGTGACAGTAGTGAAATGAAGAGTGTGCGTTTCTGATTCAAAACACAGTTTTGCACCATTCTCCTAAGATTTTTTTTCTAGTATATCGATGTACCTTTTTTCTCTCTTTCTTGTTTTTTCTTTTGCTGGGAATTTTAGGTGAAGATGCTTTGTTACCAGCACCTCAGAATATCTCTATTCTTTCTACCAACATGAAACACTTCTTAACTTGGAGTCCTGTGATCATCCAGGGAGAAACTGTGAGATACTCCGTCGAGTTTCAGGGGTAACTTGTGATTCTTTTTCTTCTTTGCTCTTTGAACATTGTTTACTTAGACAAAATCCTGCACAGTTTGGATGTCTTGAACACTTCACTGATGTAAGAGAAGATTGAAACTCCAGCACTGTGGATCACAAGTGGGCGGAAACAAAATAAATCCTTTTGGTCCAATTTTGAGAGTGTTTACAGGTTAATAGATACCTCAGTAATCCAAGGTGTGTGTTAAACCCGCACATGAAAACTGTCTCTGCCCAGAGAATTCCAAAGTTAGGAAGATTAGCAACAGGTTTTTTTAGAAGAGGAAAGAGAAAACATTTGTGGTGTATTCGGTGTTAATCTTTTAAACATTTAACACACATTACAGGAGGTTTCTGATACATCTTGAGCTATGACTTGTATCACAGCGTGGCTCTGGAATTCTGATTTACCAGGGATGATTAAGTCAAGTGAGTGGGCAGAGTTTGATGCATCAACACTGCGTTGGCTATCCCCACCTCCTACCATATCATGCTGCCTTTGGCTCATGAACAAACTGACTCTGGGAGATTTTCTCTAGATAAGATCTGGAACACACCCATACAGGTTTCATACATTCCTGGTATTCCAGCCCCAGGTATCCCAGTACTGGTTTTACCTGGAAAGAACTAGCAAGCAGCCTCAGCTCACATCACAGATGTATCTCCTCTCGCACTGTTGCCTGTCTGCTCTCTTTTCCTCTCCTCAGGGAGTATGAACGCGAATACGCCAATGAGAGCTGGATTCCCACCTGTGAGTGTTCGCTCATCACAGCCACGGTGTGTAACATCACAGAGGATATCTCAGCCACCGTGGCCTATAACCTGCGTGTAAGGGCAAATGTTGGTGCTAGAAGATCAGAGTGGGGCACCCTGAAAGGCTTCTTCAATCGCATCACAAGTGAGTCCGGCTATTTGGCCGAAGCTACATTGGTTGTGTTGGTTTCTCGGAGCTCGGTGCTGAGGGATTGCCCACGTGCATGTCTGTGTACTGTGCACGTCGCAGAAAACCCATCAACATGCAGAGCACATCCTACTTCTCAGCCCCTCTCATGCAGGGTTGAGATGTTTCAGTCTTAGATAGCCATGCTGTGTTCTTGGACATGAGTTCCTCCTGAGGCAGGGCCAAATTTACCAGGGATTGAATTTCAAGGGCTTCAACGATAAGTGAGAAGACTCCAGGCATTTCTTTTGGCAAGCTGGCCACTCTTGCCACTGATTTCAAAGAGTTCTGCTCAATCAGGTTTGGTGTCAATGCTCCATCTAATCCATGTCACCTAGAGACTTCTGAGGGTCCAGAACCTGATCCTATGGAAGCACTTACTCTAGAAAACAGCCATGTCACCCCCGATGCGCCTCATGCTGTCCTGGAAATCCTGCTCCCTGCCAGACATGATTTCTTCCTCGCATGTTGTCAGTAACCTCTGAAAAGGAGAGAAGAATGGAAACCGTAGCATTGCTGCAGTCTTAGCAATGCAGGGTATTTTCTCCATATGCTTCCAACTCCTGCAAAGTTAGCAGCCCAGCTCAACCCAAGGATCATGCTGCAGCCTAAAATAACATACTATTTCCAGTGTTTCTCTACAGTCACTATCTGTTTTCTGTCATGTAGTCAGCAGATTTCAGCAATAAAAACTCTGGTAGGGAACCTCTGTTGAGGTCACTATTAGAGTGAAACCTGTCTGGGATGCGCAGCAGTCATCAGTTTTAGCCAGGGAAGAAATTGCCTGTCCAAGATCAGAGTTGACCCAATCTCAGACCTCCTTCAGTCACTGGAAGTTACCCACTACTTCATGAGTGAGCAGCCCTCACTCATACAGAGCACTTCGTCAGAGCAGCACCATCAGAAGTGCCACCTAAGCTGGTGAGCGTGTTTTCTGGTGTAAAGTGTTCTCTAGATAGAGCTTTAGATGGAGAATCCTTCCCTTTTCCTGCAGCTATGGTGGCACTGGGAGCTGAGCCACAGACCACACTGTCAGGCAGAGACAGGGGAAGGATATTCCTTAGCTTGACCCTCTTCATGAAGAAAAGCAACAACTTTCTCATGGCACAGTGAAGTGTCTGAGAGCTTGGTCCTGTGTCTTAGAGACCTCAGTACAATCCTCTGGCCACGCTTGGGAAGTTCAGAGGATACAGCTTGCAATGGACTGCAGTGTGAATTTGCATACATGGACAAATGTTTAAAGGAGAAAAAAAAAAAGTCACTGTAAGTTCTTGTCCTTATGAATTTTTACTGCTCGCTTTCCCTTGTCTCTGCTTTCGCACCTCTTAGGAAACGTGGCATTGAGGCCGAGAGGAACTAAGGAATTCAGAGCACAGCCCACTGGTTCTGTGTGTGGTTCACAGACAGTCAGGGCACCAGCACAGCCCACAGTACTTCTACACTAAAGAGCTCCGGTGTCAAAGCCTTAGGCGTCGATACACACAAAGTATGACAATGTATGGAAAACCCTTTTAAAAAGTCTTCCTAAAACCAACAATTTACTCAAGTCAGTCTTACTCTTCATTTATCAAAATTCAAATAGTCACTTGTGTGCCAGTGCAGAGATAAATATAAACGCTCCTGTTTGGTTAGCAGTTGCATCTTGCAGGGTCCATTTGTTAATATGTTAGCCCAATAGTTATTTTTAACCTCCAATGATGCTATCACTTTTAAAATATTATTATTTTGAGACGTTGTGTTAAGCAGGTTCTCAGTTTTTAATTTAAAAGTATAAATTGGTTTTCCAGGCCTCCCATTTGTGGCACACTCGTGATGAACATACTTGGATTTTATGTTTTTGTATTGCTCAGTATTAATGGCAATTCACTGGATGTAAGAGCGTGTTCTATTAAGAACATCTCTTCTGTATGTGGTTATACATTGCTCTCCTTCCTATCTTGAAAACAAGGAGGTTGAAACCAGCTTCAGCTACAACAGAGTGGTAAAGAATGGCACCGATAAGTAGTGCAGATGCAATCTCTGTACTGCCTCGATTCCCAGTTTGCAAATGTACAGTGTGTAGTTTCATCCATGCATGATTGATTCTGATTGTTTCGCTAATACTCCTCACAGCAGAATCCCGGACTGAACCAAGCTTTGAATATCAAAGTAAGCATGAAGCAAATCACCTACAGATTTACTTGCCTACTTTTACAAAAAATTACATCACAGCAGGACATCAGCCCAAGTCTATCCATGTAGATACTAAAAGAAAATCAGGATTCATGTGAACTGCCAGAGCTATCCTGAGGCTCTTATTGCTTTTGCCTTCACCCTTGAATAACTGCCAACATTCCCATGAAGCAGCACTGGTTTCCCAGCTCTTCTTCTGTGTGTTAGTGCTAAGCTAATGCCCAGGAGCAGAAGAACTGGCCTGATCTGGTGTCTCAACTTCAGATTGCCCAGCTGGTTCTTCTGCTGTTGATCACACAGGACCCTCAGGCCAGACACTTCCTCCACCAGAGAAAATTCAAACCGAGTTCTGTGCAACTCAGCTATTGCCAAACTCCCATTTGCAGTGCCACTCATGGTCCTCCTCCTGCTCAAAGCCTGCTACTGTGTCTAGAGCAGAGAGAAGTTTGTGCCCCACTGAAGCAACCAGCTGTTGTTCCAGATTAATGTTACTGTGCTCATGATGGCAGCTTCTCTTCCTCTCCCAGCTGGGAAAAGGAGGAGAGCTTTCCAGGGTTGCCTCTGGTGTGATAATGGTGCTCTCTCTGTGTTGGCAGCTTCCCTGACCCCACCTCTGATGAAGGTCATAGCAGATGGGTATCATTTACTAGTGGAGCTGGAAGACATGGGACCTGCCTTTCAGTTCTTTGTTCTCTATTGGAAGAAGGGCCAGGAGAGTAGGGTGAGTTTAACCCTCGGGTTTGGGGCAATAACAGAGAGCCCACATGCTTGGACTGAAAGCATACAGATATTGCCCAGAGCCTGTCTGCCAAGCCAAGCTCCTGCCGCGGGGCTGGAGGACCTGCCTGGAGTCAGGGTGTGCCGTATTTCTCTGCACAATCCAGTGGGTTGCTCTTACCCCCATGGAGAAGCTTGTCTGTTCTCCCCACTTTTCCTTCTCTGGGAAGAGGAATCCTCCCAGGGACCTCAACTATTGAAAGAAACCAGAAGTCAGGAACTGAAGGTCTTCATGCTGACTTTCTTCTCTGAACATCACTCAGTATTCTCAGACCATGGTTAAGGTGTCACATTGAGGTGCTGATAAAGTTTTCTCAAGATTTTTTGGTAAACCAGCTTGCCTGTGGCAGTGAGCTGTAACTCGCTTAGCTGAGGGCATTGCTTATACCTGGGTAAGACTGAAGCAGTGACAATTTTTGTTCCACTCTGGTCCCTCTGTTTTCACTAGAGTGATTTTTTATTTTTTTTTTTTTCTCCTGGGAACTTGGTGCTTTCCTGTAAAGTCAGACCATGGGACCACCAAACCTAGTATCTTCTCTCTGCCAGTGGGCAATGGAGATGACCAAGGAAGATAGTGAGGAGAGACCCTGTATGTAATGATATTGTTTTCTGAGAAATCAGAGACACAGCTCCAGGAAATTCCTGAGCCAGAAATGGTATTTTTAATAGCCCTTGATGAATTTTTGTTCCATCGATTTGTCTGTTCTGGTTTTCAAACTATGTAAACTTTTAGCCTGTACAAATTCCTGTAGTCAGGAGTTCTACAGCTTAACCGTTGTGCAGTGGAAGCCCTTCCAGCTATTTTTGCCTTTACTAAGGTGGGCTGGGAGTAAATCTGCACAGTTCAAGGTGCACTGTGGGTTAGCACCATAAAACCAAGTCTTCACACTCTTCTCTCTTCCCAGCAATTGTTAACATGGGTGACTACCACAGAGGTCACTCCATGAAATCTGAACCCCAAGTTCCTGTTTATGATGGGGGATGCTTGACTGAAGGTCCAGTCACTGACTGTCAAAACGAAGGGGAAAAATTCTCATGAGCATCTGTGAGAGGCAACGGGATGTGACAGCATCATTTCACATTTATCCATGTTGAATTTCATTTATCATTTTATTACAAGATCCTCCTGCAGTTCTTCACAGTTGGCTGCCATCTTCATTGTGCTGAAGTGTTTTTTTAGTAGCATTAGCATGTATCAGTTTTCATTTTCCTTCCTGATCATCTATGGTAATACAGTGGTGAGCACAGATCTGCATGGGCCTCCACCACGACTCCCTTCCACTCTCAGCAGGGATTAGCACTTTTAGCCATACATAAGCCTTTTATCAGGAGGCAGCAGGAGCAGGGCTGCTCGCTACGAGCAGGCGAGCCAGGAGCCAAGGGTGATCCCAGTGCAAGCAGTGCCCTCCCCAGTGAAGCACAGCCCCACAGGATCTGACCACAGTGGGTGGAACCAGATACTGGTTACGGGGTCCATCAGCAGCCCCAGACAAGGCAAGTGATGGAGCAGGCCCAGGGTCCGTCCAGGACCCCAGCCGGGAGCAGAAGGAGGCAGGACCAGAGGCAGGGCTGGGGGACGAGGCGGCGGTGGACTTGGGGCCAGCCAGGAAACAAGCCACATACAGCGCAGGTGGAAGGGCCAGCCAGGAGGCAGGCACACCTCTGGCATAGCTCAGACTGGGACTGAAGGTCCTGGGCTGAGCTTAAACGGGTGTCCTGGGCCATGGTCAGGAGGGTGAAGATGGGGGGGCCAGGCAGGGCTGATCAGGGCCGTCGCAGCCTGGTTAGTGCACTCAGAGCTCTGACGCCTTTGGCTGTTAGCTTGATAGTTCTTGAGTATCTTTTGGAAATCCAAGTAAATGAGATCAACCATGTCCATGAGCTTTCTGACACCTTAGAAAGAATCATAGGTTTGTATCTGGCTGCCTTTTATGGATGAAATGTTAACTTTTCTTCAGTATATGATATTATTCACCTAAACATTAATTCCAAACTTCATAATGGTTTCTACCAACTGGACAAGCATCAGGTTTGCTGGTCAGTACATGTCCAGTTCTCTGGGACTCTTAATTTTTTTTTTTTAAATAATCGTCACATTTGACACATCTGGTTTGAGGGCTTTGCAAAAGATTACACACCCCAGGTAGTCACTGACCTGATTTTGTCCTTGAAATCTTTTCAAACTAATGGCCCCCAAGATCACGTTTCTGTGGAGAAGGATATTTTGATGGAGAGAAGGGCTTGCCCTGCCAGGAGAGCCCTCCTGGCTTCTTGGAGGTGTCTGCACGTGTGTGATGCTGGAAGCTGGGCAGGCCTTCTGTGTGCCCAGGTTTTGCATCTGCAACACAGCAAGAATTGGGAGCAATTAGCTAATTGTTACCTGTCCTCTCATGACTGGGGAGACTGGGAATAGCAGCTTTTAATGAAGTCCTGTATATTGCAAGAAAAGAATATACTGGTGTTCATATGCTGTTTAAAAGTTGCTGAAGTGTGTTACAGTTGCACACACCCAATTCACTTGCTCCTCACCAGCCCAGTCCATCACCTCTCTGTGCTCTAGAGTCACGGCACAGCTCTCACACCCCTGTCGCAGCATGATTCTGGCATTCCTGTCATACCATGATAGCACAGGCATGATTTTGGTACCCCAGCAAAAACTCAGACCAGTCAAGACCTTAGTCATCAAGCCCTCACACCAGGGGAGTAGGTCATGATCCGGTATTGTGGCCCAACATCATCATTATGCTTCTTTGCCTCCCAGTTCCTTTTTTACATCCCTTCCTACCCTTCCAGATGTGTGTGGTCTCATCCTGCACTCCACTGTGCTTCCTTGTTTGCTGCTTTTCTCCCCCTGTCCTCTTATTCACACAGTCCTCTCTGATACCTCCTGCTGCTCCTTCCTTTTCTCCCAGGACAGTCTGGGCTAGCATCATCTTAGGACTCCTGTTCTCAGTTAGGTCCTTGCCCTGGGTTCTGATGCTCTCTCTCTCCTGGACCTGTGGCAGATGCAGCAGAAGGTGGTGAAAGAGGTCAGCTCCGTGGTTCACCTGGACACCATGGAGGCAGGACCTGATTATTGTGTAAAAGCTCAGACATACATCGAGGCGATCAACAGAAGCAGCAGCTTCAGCCAGACACAGTGTGTGAGGGCACAAGGTAAGAGCCAGCCTTCCTTCTTATTCCCCTGGTGTAGTCATGCCCAAGAAGGATAGTCCAGCAGCTCTTCCTTTGGTTTCCATCCAGTATCTTCCATTGTATTTGCAAATGTGCTGCCCATTTGTTCCTTGGGGGAGGTAAAATAAAGAACTCAGGCATACAGCCCCTACACTGGCGCTGGTAGCCTTTCCTGAAATGTGCTGACAAAGAGTCTCACCAGGGTGGGTGGGAAGAGCAGCCACAGAGGGTGCAGGCTGAGTGCATGGAGTGGTTTGTCCTCACAGTGTCTCTGAGAAGTTTTGCTGCTTCGGTTATTTCTAGGCGGCACATCCATGTGGCTGGTTACTGCCCTCATCTCTGCTGGCGTTGCTGTGGCTGCTTTGACCCTGCCTTTCCTTACCTGGAAAACAAGTAAAATCTTTCAGTATTCCTGCTGCCCCATTGCTGTCCTGCCAGACACACTGGTAACTTTTTTTACTGTGCTTTATGGTTTTTTAGGGTGCTGGGTGTTCACAGGAGCATGGGGCAAGCTGAAAAAGCAGACACGTGAATAGAATTCCTTGCTCATTCCAGTGTGCTGAGCTGAGCTGCGGGGGTCAGCACCCGCCATGAGTTGTCTGCACGGCTGTCACTGCCTTCGGCTTGGAGCCCTGAACAGATAATGCTCCTGATGGTTGTGGGGAAGCAGCTTGGGAGGCATGGACTGACCCTGCCCGGCCAGCTGCTCCCTGAACAAAACAGCTGTGTCACTGGCAACAGTGCTCCATGTCCCCTGGTACCAGCCCTGAGCTTCTCAACTCCTTGGTGAGGAGAAGGCAGCCGTCAAAAGCAGGCCCTTTCCTCGCTCACTCTGGAGGAGGATGTTTATGTCAGTAGCTTAAATGTGCTGTCCGGTTCAAGTGAGAATGCAGGCAGCAGCTTTTGTGGCTGTGGGTTCCTGAGCACTGGGTCTCTGGGCGCTTGTGGCAGGAAGGATGAGATGAACGGTTTGTGGGGAACAGTAGAAGACAGACTAGCTCATCACCCTGAGGGTGTTTGAGTGAGTGCATTTGTTTTACAGAAAGTTTCAGAGCCCCCCACTCAGCTGATACTGCGTGGCAGTGAAGACGCTGAGCAATGTGATCTGATGGTGCGTGTGATACCCTCAGAAGAAGTTCTCCGACTGTGGTTTCAAGAAACACTTTAGAGCACCCCAGAAAAACAAACAAACAAACAAACAAAACCAAAAACACCCAGCCTGTGGAAAGAGATGTCCTCAGCAGAGCTGGCAGACTGTGCCCCAGCCACTTTCCCCAGAGTGCCAACATGTGAACGTTGTTCTCCTTGTGTGCGCCTGCTGCTGCAGACCAAAGGTGGTTGGTTGTATGATGGGCAGGTGGCCTGCCTTCGTCCTCACTGCAGCACCTTCAGCTGTCTGCATAAAAAGCAAGTAAAGGTCACAGGTGACAACTGCCAGTTTCTCTCCTTTCTCTTCATATCATGGCCATGACCGGAGATGAATTAACTCATGTGCCCTTCGCCTGTCAGCCACATCGGTGGTCCCAAGGCAGAGCCCACCCTTCAGCCACTGGGATTTCACCACAACAATAATTATAGAGCCTAGTCCCTTAGTTCCAAACCGTTTCAGCCTCGCTATTTTTGCCTCAGTACTTTTAAGAGAAATTGAGGAGCCAGTAAGAGCTTCTTAGGTGGCTAAAACATCTGGAATGATGTTTTATGCATCAGGGCTGCAGGTACTGACTTGAGGTTACACTCATTGAAAAGGATGTTGGCAGTGACTGGATACAACATAATAATATGCTGCGTGTGACAGATAACAATGTGCAGTGCCAACAAAACATAAAGGCAGAGCCCGGAGGGGTGCCTGGGTTTCACCAGTGCTTAGGGGGGAGTGATGGGAGCAAACAGCCTGACTTCAAAGGTGACTGGCGGGAGCTTTGAGATCCCTTCGGGGAGCAGAGCTTTGCCAGACCAGCAGCATCGCTAATACTTGTGTAAGGCCAGGGTCACGTCGGCAAGGGTGTCAGAAATGCAGGAGCTGGATCTGCGTGAAGGAAAAGTCGGACCTTTAGGAAAGAGATAATTCGGGAGGAAATATTTTAATGAGAGGGGATTGGAGTGGAGAAAGGTAAGGAAAGGACAGAGAAAGGTAGGCTCAAACAAGTGGGAAAGGGGACAAGAAGGTGCGCAAAGCCGATGATGCCCGCGCTGGGCGTCCCCGCGGTCCCGCAGCACCCCGGGACACTGCCTGTGTCACCAAGGGCAGCCGCTCCCGGGGCCAGGTCGTTCCTGCAATCTGGCAACAGGCCATCAGGTGGCAACAAAGCACCGTGAAAAAAGGCCAAGTGACTCAGGACTATTGGTGCCTCTGAGCCCTGGCCAGCCCCTGGCTCGCACCTCAGCCCCGGGTGGCAGCCCAGGAGCTTGTTCTGTTCCCGTCTCGCTAGTCCCGGTCTGGGCAATACCGGGGTACGGGGCTTTGGTGCTAAGCGTAAGCCTGGCTCTGCTGAGTCTGAGCAGTGAAGGCTCAGGGTTGATTTTCATGGCTGTTGATAGATAATTCAGAAATGCCCAGCCGCAAACACCCGTAGGCTGGGGGGCTCGGCCAAGGAGGAGATCTGGGAGCAGAGATGAGAAGGGCATGTGCATGGGCTGACATGGCAAGTGCCAAGGGACCCAGAAGGTCTCGGGCATAGCTCCCCGTTTACAGCAGCCTTGGTGGTGAAGCTGCTTGAGAGAGCTCCTACGCCTTGCGTTTATCCTTATCCATCAGCCCTTGGTTTGGATGAGTTCAGTGTCTTGGTTTCTAGTGTGCCCCACCAGGGTGTCCCCCTACAGGACTTGTCCCTTCCATGGCTATTAGCATTTTCTCCTGGCTCTTCCCCCCCTGGCATCGTTGCATTATGGCAGTACCAGCAATTGTTTAGGGATACAGAGGAAAGCAGGGGGAAAAGAAGCTTCTTAATTTGAACGTGAAGGGCTTTAAAAATTATTATTTTCCAGTTGCATATTAAGCATATGTTTCTTTCCCGCTTGCAGTAACAGATTTTATGCCCTTCCTCATTGCCAATAAAGCAGTTAAACAGTTGTACACAACTGCTCGGGCGATGTTAAATGAAAGAAACACCTGAAGGAAATTCTTTCAGCAGGGAGATGGAAGGGAGCAGTGTCAGTGCCACTGCCATCTTAGTAAGGCCATATTCAATTTGCATCAGGGTCCTCCAGTTTGTATCTGTGGCGACTTGAAGCCAGAGTTGATGGAAAGTCTCTGGAAAGCTTCTCAGTTCGCACTACGTGCTGCATTTTGTTAAGCCTGGAAACCACAAAAGAGAACAAGAGCAATTCCTGTGCCATCCCTGCCCACAGCAGCACAGTGGCACTGGCGTAGGCAGCTGCCATCAGTCACTCGTTAGTTCATTTCTCTGCAGTGCAAGAGTTAATTGTGCCTTAGCAGTCATGGCAACGGCTGCCTTCGAGGACTGATTTTGCTCCCACAACCATGATACTACATTTCAAAGAAGGACCAGACAAGTAACCAGAGTGAAGAGCAATGTGTACTGACGAACTTTTCTCTCTTTCTTTCTCTTGATGTGGTGGCAAGTGGCTCCATTTCTTTGAAAATGTACTTCTTTTTTTACTTTCCTCAAAAAACGTTGCACAAACCTGCATCACCTTTTTAGCGAATTTTGTTTCTGTGCTGCGTGTAACCTGCGGGACGTGGTTCCAAAAAACCAACTTTTTCCTGAAGAAGTTGTAAAAACAGAACAGAAGAAATGCCGAGAAGACCGGCTTTCAAAGAAAAAAAATGATTCAGTCTATTAAAGGCTTACCAGCATCAAGACTGTTGATTACATGAACATTTAAAATGAGTTACATGATATTACTGGGTTGACAAGAAAGCAAGGAATTCAATTATCGGTTCCGTGACACTAACTGGCTGGAATATAACCTAATTTTTCCTGTGAAGTATATTTGCTTTGAACTGTATTACTGTTAGAAATGTTGAAGGTCTGATATTAATACACAGTCCAGCATTTCACTGTCCAATCAAACAGATCTTTAATTTGATAAATTACCATTTAAAATCTTTTTTGCATTATTACAGTATATTTTGTCGCTTTAAAAGGTACCTTTTTTCTTACAGTATCAAAAAATAACCAGAACCACTAGTTTGACTACAAACTGATTCCATTTTTTCTGAAGGTGGTACTGTGTCCTACAAATGAAGTGCTACAAAGATAATAAACACCTAAACCATTGCGGATAAAGATGTTTATTGTTTAAAGAGTTTATGTACAGACGGTGCTGTTGCTGTTAAAGTACAAAACTGCAGAAACAGGAAATTATTCAGTTCAGGTCTCTTGTGGTCTTCTCAATAAACAGAGCTATAAAAAAATTTCAGAAATTACTAAATCAAGGTATAAAAGGAATTAAAAGATGGCAAGGTTAAGTGAAATTGCCCAAATAAATACTACATATGGAGCCCTAATTTTGTTTCATTCAGTGTATGGGCTATAATTTAGCTATTACTGCAGAAATTGCTACTTCTGAGGAGTTTAATGTTCATGATTTGCTTTGGGATCAAGCTCAGGCCATCGCTGACAGCCAAGGACACGCTCTGGCAGCGCAGGCCGGCGGGCAGCGATCTTCCCCCAAAGACATCCTGCTCAGCCCTACAGCCCGCGGTCCCAGCACCAGGTTTGAAGGAGCTTCCACTTGCTTTACAGCTCTTCAGCACTGGAGTAAAATAGAAAAAAGAGGAAACTGCCAGCCCGAGCCTTCCTGGTGCAGCCGTGTTTAATGGGGTGAAGGGGGTAACCTTGCCCGCAGCAGGGTCTGCTGTGCCACCCTGGGTCTGTCATTCCCCACCATGGACCCAGGTGGACAGTGCTGGCTCGGCGAGGTGAGGTGGCCCCTGGTTGCCATCTCCCCCCAGCTCACACTTCCCCCGGTGCCCACACAGGGAGGTCTGGGGGCAATGGCCGGGGTCAGGCCAGTCACTGGGCAGCTCCGCAGGGCTGAGGCCGCTGGGCCAGAACTGGGGCATCAAACATGGCAAGGCACAGACAGAGCTACAGCCTGGCCCTGGCAAGGACCAAGGGCCGGGCCTTGAGCTCCAAGGCAGCTCCCGACAGAGCGAGGTCCTGGTAAGGATTCCCAGCAGCACAGTCTGATCCCGGTGACACGGGTGCACCATGTCGGAGCCGGTCGTGGACACAGACCTCCAGCCACTGACCCCAGGGGGGTTATCAACCCCCTCCACAAGCAAGCTGAAGGACCCGTGTCTTCATTGTCCCTCGGGACATTAACAGCATTTTTTATTTTTACATTATCCTTTAATTTTTTATGAGACATCCAAATCAAGAGCATGAGGCCTATTTAAAGACATCGCGCAGAGCCTTAACGTAAATTCATTCCACCTGTCAACAGAGACTCTAGGAAGAGCAGAGAAGTGTTGGCATGGTGAAATAGCAAGGTGAGAGATGATAGTAAAAGCAATAAGGCACCCTTCAAAAACTTTAAGTCATATCCAAATGAGAAAAAAAGGAGGGATCACAGTTTCTATCTGCTTAAATGTAAACACAAGATAAATGAGGACAAAAAGAATTTGAGATACAATTCCCTATAAACATCTCAACTAATTATAGATCCTAGAAATGGGATGCTTGCCAGGGAGCCTGCAGGGCCAGTAGATGATCACATTATCAAAGGAGCTCTCAGAGAAGTTAGAGCAACGGGAGAAAAAAAAAAAACACAAAAAAACCCACTAAATTTGTAACAACTTTTCTGACTGTGAAGGAGTTGGTGAAGGTTCTCATGCTGAATCCTGATGCCTGAAAGCACAGGATTGCCCTTCCTTAGCAAGATGGAATGTTTGTTCATTAGGAACAAAATGGGGTTGTTGCGTGTGGGTGGGAGAGGGGAATACTAGCTGTGGTGCATAGCTCCTCATGTGATCCCATGATAATCCAGGCTGGAAGAGACCTCAGGAGGTCTCTAGTCCAGGCTCCTGCTCAGAGCAGGGCCAGCTCTCATTCAGACCAGGCTGCTCAGGGCTTTAGCCAGTATGAGCTTGGAAATCTCAAAAAAATGTAAACTACACAACCTCTCTCAGCAACCTGTTCACCTCCTTGGCTGTCCTTGTAGTGAAAAAATATCTCAAGTCTGAACAGAAACACTCTTCCATTATACTGGGCATAACACCGAACTTGTCAAGGCCACCAGTTGTTTTGATCCAGGTTTGGTTATCTTGGAGTGGGGGGGTGGGGGATATTAAAAGAACTCCAGACAGACCTTCCAACACAAATATTCCACAATTCACATTTGGCAGAACCGTTTTAACTGAGTGCTCTACATCTCTCCCAAGCTATGCAGTCCGGTTCGTGTTGTGGGGGTTATAGTACCAGACTTGTGTCACACCTGAAGGAACTGAGGACCACCATGGTGGAGAAGAGGGTGACCTCTTCAAAGACACACGTCACCTTAGAGGCCAAGTGGAGAGGCGAGGTGCTCCCTACCGAGAGCTTGCAGCAAACTGAGAATAGAAAGGATTTTTCCCCATCCAAAACTCAATCAAGGAAGGGGTTGGAAAGAGTAAATATTCATGATCGGCTGCCAGCCTGGAAATGCAGCCCCAGGCTCCTGAGCTGCGCGGGCAGTCCTTATGCTACTGCTGAACTTCTTCCCTCCTGCAACTTCATTCCCATTTAAGTTCCTGGAAGATTTATTGCATTTTTCCTTTGAACAGTTGCTCTTTTATTTTGCCCCTCTGCTGAGACCAGAGAGTTCCCATAGTCCTGTGAAAGTGGTCTTTGATACAAACCAGCTGCAGCTCTATACTTTTTAACATATTGTGGTCTTCAAACCAACCTCCCACTGTATAATCCCTATCTGTTCACTGCTGTGCTTTCATTCAGTTAAGTAGTGTCCTGCTCATCCTCCAGGTTGCTCATATATCTCATCCCTCCTGCTGCTCTCCAGACAGGCTGATGGCTAACATTTTCCCTCTCTTTGCCAAGTTCTGGCCTTGACTCCCACTTCTGCCATCTGGTACAACTTCATCGTTAATTCTGACATTGTTCCCATCACTCCGCTGAGCTTGGTGCTACCTCAGATGTCCTGCAGTTTAGAGGATGTCTCTCGCCGTGACGCTGTGTGTCATTATGGGATAGTCCTACCCAGGCCTTCTCAGCTTCTCATATTGTTCATACAGTTTGGCATTTTCTTAGTCACTTCTGCATAATCATTGATTTTTCTTCCAATGCACTGTGAAATATTGTCCCCTGCTAGGCACAAGCTTTCTGTGCACCAGCCTGTCATCTGCCTGTTGACCTTTTCTCTTCCACTTGGAACAGTTATGCAATTACCTAGCTTTGCCATGAAGAGATATATTTTCCTCCCTGTTTTGCTTCTACTATCGATCTCTTGATTTTTACTTCTGTTGCTTTGTCTTCTACTGTCTTCCCAGGGGAAAAGACTTCTGCCCAAATTGAGATTTGGTACCGAAATGTTTTAAATCCGCTCGCTGTATGTATAAATTTGCTCTGTTCTGTAGCTTTTGTCTCAGTGTAGACTGAATGCAGCGTTTTGTAAAATTGTTTCAGCTCCGGGAGCCAGCCTGACTATCCTGCCTTCCTGGGGTTGCCAGACTTTGCTCTCACCTTCAGGATCACTACCCTGCATCCATTTGTCTCCGAGCCAGCAACACCACTTGAGATCATGAGCACGGCCTAGGGGCTCTTGATCCATTGCCTTGGAATATGCCTTCAGTGACAGAATGTACGCTCTATCTCCGCAAGTCATTCTGGCCCCATCAAAAACTCATCCCTGTACATAAGTAGCCTCTCCTGCTCTGCTCTGGTAAAGTCTGTTTTCCCAAATGGATTTTGTACAGGGTATGATTTCTGCAGAGAATATACAGAAACATGAACCCCAGGGTACAGGCTCAAACAAATCTGCCCAACCACCCCTTTTTGAAGTAAAATCTCATTGCCGAATCATATTCTACCACTTACAATGCCTGGGCATATGGATGAATCCTTATTATGGGAATAAAAGACATGGATATACAAAGAAGCAGCATTATTCTTCAGATAAATGACACGGGTGACTCTTTGCCAGGCTAAACTTGAAAACTACAGTCATGTAAACATTCCAGCTTCTGTCCCTAGAAATATATTGATAATAAAAGGGGGGAAAAAAAGTCTTTAAAAAAAAAAAAAAAAGAAGGGCAATGTGATATCTGAGAAGAGTTAAAATGCTATTTCAGAGATTGAGTCTATTCTGAAGAAGAAATCAAATTTTCATTAAATCCATCTTCGATTTGGTTGATTTGCCACCAGGGCTAGGATGCAACGTTTCTGAGATCTGTCTTGTTTAAAAAGATTTTGATCAACTGTCAGTGATCAACCAGCGTCAGTGTAACCCTAGCAATGTTTCAAAAAATGGAAGTGATATAAATGAATTCATCTGTAGTTAGCAGATTAGGCACCTCCAAAGGCACAGTGGGCTATGACAATATATAACTTTGTACGAATGTGGAAATCAGATGCCTGGGTTATAAAAGAACATGTTTGTGTAATGAGCCTTTTGACGTTTCTCAGCATTGCTATGTCTGTTGTGGCTTTGGGGCTACTATTTAGCCAGGCCAAGGAGCCTACCAATTTTGAAAGGTTTACAAGCTGTCATTAAGGCTTTGTTATGCAAGAATGGTTCTTTAACTGTAGCCATAAAGAAGGTGAGTTCTGCTTTTAGAGTTCTTCTTAAGCGGACCTGTAACTTCTTAGGATAGCTTAGATGTATCTGAGCAAAGTTAGTCTTAAAAAAACTACTAAATATTAATTAAACTTTTATCTTAATCCAATCCAACAGTATGCATCTTGACTGCGAGGAAATAATTCTGGTGTCTCCAAGGCAGAAGAATTTCTAATTCAGGGTCAAATGCAGGATACCATTACATTTTATTCACTCCCAGAACAGGTGGACACATGTAAATGGCCTGTTGGGAATGGGCATGGGAATATTTTACTTGCTGAGCCTTGACTTTTTGGACTGCCTTTTCAGGCAACTTATCAAGTCAACTTTCCTAGACACGATTTACAACATGACTCAGACCTGTCACTTCCTTTCATCTCCCTTCCTCTCCACCAGCTGCTGGAAGTATTAAATGCAGATACCAGATAAGTACAAATTTGTTAGCATCCCAGCCCCATTACAAAAATATGGAACAGCCAGTTTTTATACAGAGAGAAGTGCTGGATGATTAATCTAACTCTCTTTGGGACGGACTGCAGATCAGAGTGGGATGAAGGCGGCAAGGAATGTCTTCTCTACTGACCAGTGACATTGGGCCGGGGAAATGGTTATGGGGAAAACATACAGGAGAATCAACAGTTTGTTTTCCTGCATTCCTTTCTGTCAAGACTGCTAAAGGTCTTTGCTACAATACTGTCAGAAACCATTTTTTGCCTGGTCAGTTTAGGAACAGGAAGAATTTCCTGAGCAATCATCTTGTGCTTGACTCAATGCCCACAAGCAAAGTGCATGAAAGACGTGTTTCAAGTCAAAAGTTAAACTGAAGACCAAGATTTCATGTGGTATTAATATTCAGCCCACCTTCAAATATACCCTAGTGAGACTGTCCATTTGCTGAAGGCTTAATTTCTGTTAAAAAATCAGTGATCTCTTCTCAGCAGCATCTCTTAGATGAACAGGTTTGTCCAGCTCAGCCAGTGGGCTCAGAGTGCTAAGCATCGCTGCTGAACACAGACTACTTTGGGTTAGAGTTCTGAGAAAAAAAGAAAAAAATTAGGTAAAACCAGCAAAAGGTAGCCTGCATATGGAATGGATAGAAGACAAACTGCGTAGCTGACTAACAGACACGGTAGTGTTCTGAGGGAAGTATGTAGAGCATTTCCATCCTAACCCTCTTCCCCAAATATAAAAGTAAATCCTGTTATGTGACTGAGGTAAGGCAAAATTTGACATTTTGATGGACAGAGTGGGGACAGGGGAAGTATATTGAGGACACACCAACAATTCATATCTGCCACGATAAGAGAAGAAGAAAGAGATGGGCTATGCCGATCTCTATGTCAAAGGAGGAAAATTCTGACTAGAAAAAGAGATTTCCAACCATTTGCAAGACAAATGAATTGAACAGGCGGATTCCTTGGTGCTGAGGAAAAAGCAAAGATGAGCTACGAGGAGGGGTCCAACCCAAGGTGGCAGTCAGGCCAGTGACAGATGACAAAGGCAATACGAATACATGAGGAGCCCAGGAGGACAGACCTGTGAGAAACGAGAATTTAAAGAAAAATATAGAGTTTTTTAATTGTTGACTTAAAATGAGCATATAATCCCATAATGCCAGCGTCAACTGCTGGTATCAGATAAGCAGCCAGACAGCTCACCGTGCCCCCCATCACCATCAGGGGACCCGAAAGTTCCCTCTCCCTCTCATTTTGCTTCTGTTTCCCACTAGTGAAAAGCAGAGCCTGATTGAAAGGGTTCCTCTGCAAACGGAATCGGTATTTTAAATCCTCTGGGTCAAATTCTTTTTGTACTCAAGTAAATACTGAGTAACAACAATTTACACTAATCTTATAAGAAATAGTAAAGGAAAAGGGGTTTAGCTATAACTCATGAAGGTAGTTTTTCCTCACATCAGAGAAAAGCTATTGCTGAAAAAAAAAAAAAGGATTTTAAGGGTTCTTGTAGCCAGAATATGAAAACTACTTCTCTGTGGCATTCAAACCCTTCTGCTTTACTATTAAAGGTAATACCACATAAATACAGCTTAATCCAGGCATCTGAACTTCCTTTTGCAATGTATGTATGATCTTTCCATTTTTATACTCAGCAAATCTGATGAACAGAGATTATATAAAGAGAAATAGTTGGAGCATTACAGCATGAGTTCTTTTCAAGTAATCCAAGCATATACAGCCAGAGGAGTCTAATAATTAGAAAAAAAAAAAACTGTCAGGAATAAAAATTCTCTGTCTTTGAGCATATTTTACTTTATGCTGAATATTTTAAAACGCTTAAGGTTCTAAAAGCTCTGTATTACAAAAGAAACCAAATTTCTCCTTTACTTTGCCTTTTTTTATGTACTGACACTGTCTCTGTTCTCAACAGCCCTGACAGCCCGAAAAACAAGAATAAAGAAAATAAGGACGAACAGAAATAGAAATATCTGTTAGGATTAGGAGTAAAAACAAGATCTAAAAAATTATTTAGAAAAAAATTATCACAGATAACCAAACTCTTGGATGCTCAGCCCTGAGGGAGATAGGCATGGGGAGAAACTGTGTGCAGAAGTTGGTGCTGGGACCAGAAAACACAAGCCACAGGGTAGTAGATAGAGAAGATTTGTGAGAAAAGACTTGTAAAGACCTGTATTCACACTTGGAAAAGTGTGATGATTCAGCTACTGACAGCGACTTGAAAGATAATCCTGAAGAAGAGTGCTATCTTTCTTGTGAAGGAATTCTGTCAAAGTTTAAAGTGCACTGTTTATTCCTCTAAGCAGGTGGTGAAGCCTGAGAAACACAGGAATATACAAACGCATTACTAGGCAGAACGTCCTGCAACATAAAAATAATTGAAGTAATAATCCTGCAGTCCTCTAAACAGCTATCATCTGTATTTCTTGTGTGCAATTAAAACCAAGGAAATAATGCTGATTATTTGGCTGCAAAATGTAATACTGAAAGGACTGGAACAGGGAGAGGTGCAGTGCAATTCCAACAGGCCAAGGAAGACTTTGGCTCTTCTAGTGCAGGCCACTGGAAAAATCTGGCACGAAGAGGTCGGAGCCATCACGTGCAGGTAGGAGTGGACAAAATGAAGGGCAGGCACTTGGGTAGGGAAGTGTCTGCAGTACAAAGCTATTTCACTAACCTTGCAAAGTTGCCGTTGCAATTGTTCTCACAGAGCAGAATTTTCTACTAACTTTCGAGCTTATTTATAACACAAAATGGCTAAGGCCAGCTGTATAAATCATGAAAAATCTCACAAACGGTTGGCACCAGGCATGCAGGACAGGCACAACCAGAGGCGTAATAGAGAGTCCCATGGTTACCTGTGAGGGAGGCAGGAACAGGTCCCTGAAGTCTCGTATGGTGGTTTGCTAAGGAGAATCTTCACCTGGTCCTTCATGGCTTTCTTCAGGGAGCTGGAGAAACTACCACCACATTCCATGTCTGCAGAGGATGAGCTTTGTGTGTTGAGTCAGTGTGCCGGCTTAACAGAGTACAGAGAGTGCTGTCCCATCTACTGCTATGAGCCTGTGTCTGCATGGCTATTGCCAGGGCTTGCTGGAAACCCTGAGAGGCCACGAGCATCGCCATGGCCCTTGCAGGGGCTCCAGACAAGGCTGGAAGGAAACGTCCCCCAGTCCAAGGCCCAGGAGGCGCATGCAACTTCTTCACCACAGAAAATGGCACTAGTTTACTAAGGACACAGAGCTGCTGTGTGACAGATGTGGCCAACCCCGGTGCCTGGATACAAAGTCCTCCAGATTGCACCACCACCACCACCACGAGGTGCCCCGGTCCCCTCACAGCACGAGGTATTCACCAGGCAGCTCCGAGCAACGTGGAAAGAGGCCATGAACTCTACGAGTTGGCCAACCAACAGGAGAGGACAGCGCACTTCTCCTTGGACATGGGATATTATGCAGGGCTCCCTGCTCTCGCGGCGTTGCCATCCGAGGAGTAAAGGCCAGGGTTTTTTCTTTAATTAGTTCTCTCTGTCTGCACAAACCTGGACCTGCGAAACGTCCTACAGACCCGCTTCAAACGGCATCTGCACGGGCTGTGTCTGGAAATGAAAGTCCGAGGAAGGGGCTCTGCTTGGCCTTGTGCAAGACACCGGGTTTGCTCATTAGGCACCTGCGAATCCAAATTTCCTCTGGGGCTCTGCTGGGTGCCAGGGCAGCCCCTCGAGACAGAGGACGACACCGGCCCGCTGACAGCAGAATCAAACCCTTGATTTGCTCCTCACTAGCCCAGAGCAGAAAAGCTCAAGTACCTCTTGATCCCTCCTCCTCCTCCTCCTGGACAAACCTCTACCCTCTGGTGCATTAAAAAAAAAAAAAAAAAAAAAAAAACTAAAGCCAGCCGAG